>NC_142336.1:16861496-17161496 GCF_054954075.1 Amborella trichopoda
ATGTACTTATAGAATTAGGCCCAAACTTGTACGCCCAAAAACTACCTAAATTGATAATTACAATTTAATTGAACTAAAGTAAATTCTAAAATTGGGCTCAAAAGGATTGTTTTGCCCCTGCCCAATAATACATGAAATTTTAAAACAGTCCCTATTGCTACCCTAGAACTTATGTGATCATCCATGGATGATTCGAGGTTGCTTCGTTGTTCGTTTGGCCGAAAGATGATTGCTTTCTTCTAGGGCTCGGCATGGAGATCTATTTGATACCAATTTCAAGCCATGGATAGCATTTTTGGGCTACGATCATGCAACTCGAAATTTGTATAGATCTTGAAAACTTCAAATCGATAGTATGCTTGTTGCTTGATGTTTTTCCTTAGTTTCTTTACTGAATCACAATGAGTATGCCATCACGATCACGTTGCAATGAACACAGCTTAATTTTGTGTCCGAATGAAGACTTCATCTTCTTTGGTTTTTGACCGAAATCTGGAAATCTGACAACCAGAATCTGCAGCAAATTTGATGCCTTTGTGTGCCTAATCCAATCATTCATCGTACACAGGGTTCAGACCAAAGATGGCCTTGAAACTTATGCACATAATGCAATTGGTTTCTCGTTGATCGGGTACGCACGCGTCGTGATATAGCGGCTCAAGCGAGGCATACTGTTGCTGAATTTTTTACAATTATGTTCACAAATCACCAAATTCTCTCTAGTTTTTCTCCCTGCTCGAGCATCATCATGGGTTGTGCCACGTATCAAAATGTTCATCTTGATGAGACGAACACGCTCACCAAATTTGAGAGCAATCTGACTCAAAACGAGTGAGATACGGGTATTCAAAGTTGCTGCTTGAGACTTTTCACACCAGCCTCCTTGATCGGAGATTGGTGCGGAGAGGCCGCACGGGAATAGCGTGAGACCTACTCCTTTTTAGTGTTTCACCTATAACTTTAACTTGGAATGTCTGATTAAGCCGAAACTTGACCCCTAGGGGTTTATGACTGTACCTGATATAATGGCGGTGGCCCCACGGTTTGACGCATTGAAAACAGAGTTCTAGTTATGGGGTCCATTTCAAGGTACTAGAGGATGATTTTTTTGAAATTGCTTCTTTGTCAGTGTTGCCTTAGACATGTTGGATTGCGACAAAACTTGACAGGTGGCCTTTTTAAGTGCTTAGGAAGATTCTAACCCATTCTGAGACTTCTAGGACTGTTGGGAATTTCACTGTATGTTGAGGCTTTATTGATCTGCTTCCTCTTTACTCCTCAGCAGGGACCAAGGTGCTGAAGAATGTGTTCAAACATGTACATGTTAGTTGTCTAATTCTGAATGATACTCAGACCTCATTAATGAGAATAGAATTGTCGGTCATGGGGTACTGACTGAGTGTGAGTAAAGACTAATGCTTCACTGTTCTGTTCTGATACTGTTATGCTGACCACTATACAATGGGCCACTCATTGGTAGTGGGTACTGTTTTGTTATGATATTGTGATATTAAGCGTTATGCATTGGGTCACCCATTGGTGGTGCAATTGAAGTGAGAATGTTATGAGCATTTTTTGGCATGTCTCATGTGTATTGCATGCCCAAGATTGATATGAGTGGGTGCCTGCTTTGAGAGTATTGTAGGACCTATTTAGGTGACTGATGCGATTCGTGTTATGAGGACCTTGGCATGCTTTATGTGTATCACATGGCCCAGATTGAGAATGACAGGTGCCTGCTTTGAGGGTATTACTGGGCCTACTTATGTGTCTAATGCCAGTGGGGTACATGCTTTGGGCTTATTGCATGACCTGACCACTTGTTTGTTGTGAAATGAAATGTGCTCTATGATAAAGCAAGAATATACTCTATTAAGACAAGAGCGTCTACTGTGAAAAGTGTTCGGTTATAGATGATTGAATGTTAATGTGAAGTGCATGATTGTTATGTATCAAGATGGTGTTCATTAAGGAAAGATTGTGGACTGCTACTTCTTATGATATCTAATATTTTGCACTGTGAATGTGAATGATAATTATTGTATTGATCGAATGAGAATTATGATACCTGAAATGATGCCTATGTTTAATACACTAATGAGATTTCTAATTTATCTGATATTTATACTATGATGGATTTATTAATGATGCTTGTTATCTAGACTTACTAATTGGGCTGTTCAGCTCATTCTATTATTTTACCATCTCTGTGGAGCAATGTCATAGGTGAAGACATGGCTTAATAGAAGCATTTGAAGATTGAGATTCAGAGCTAAGGAAGGCACTCTCCTCCATTGTATGGTTTAGTGGGAAGTTTGGCCCTAATTGTTGTATATTGTGGAACACATGTATTGTTCGGCCTTGATATCTCAAACTCAACTGTAATGTTTTTGGAAGAAATTTCATAAAGTGGATTTTTGGTGCATGGGAATTCTATTTCTATATGTTCTTTTCCCTTTTTGAATCATTGCTTTTAGTTCCTTGCCATGGTTTGCTTTGTTTACCACGTTAATAAAGCGATGAGCGCACTCCGACCTGAGTGGCGTTCACTACCTCTAAATCACAAACTCCACCCGGTCGCCCTCCATCTAGTACGGCAAGGGGGTCAGGGTGGGGTCATGACAGTTATGGTATTAGAGCCAAGTTTTGATCTTAGGACCTGTGGGTTATGGGCCCACCACGCATCCACTGCGCGATCTCTCACTCTGTCGTCCTCCCGTTCCAGTCGCGATCCCGCACTTTGTCGTCGTCTGGTAGGGTATGGTAGGGGTCAGGGTGCGGGGTCGTGACAAAACCCACCTTGACCAGAAGGGTGGAAGAGTGTTGTTGAAGAGGAAAAATAGTGCGGTGATCGATCTCCTCTCCTGAGGAAGTGTAATTCTGAGTATGACAAAATTGGCAAAGCAACCTTTGAGGGAAATACCCCTCTGTGAAGTATTGCCCTGCCAGAGTAAGACATGAATGCCCTAAAGCAAGTAGAAACAGAGTCATTGACATACACCAGTCCTAGAGCAGCAGATACAACCGTCGTTGATGAAGACGAACAATGACAATGTGTTCGTACGCCCAATCTGTAGAAAATAGGAGCCAAAAGGACCCCAACAGGTCACAAAATAGCAACATAGAACCCCTGGGACCACCGGGTGCAAGATGACTTGGGCAACACTACAGGTGTCGCTCAGACTTTGTGGGTGACACTAACAGTGCTGCCCGGTGACACGACCAGTGTCTCTCAAACCAAAGACCCCAGTTCAATCCGGGCTTTTTCCAATGAATTTTCATGACAAAAAATGGAACACCAGGAGCCAAAACCAGAAGAAAAATTGAGTTGCAAGGGGAAAAATAAAGTAAAATTGAGTTAAAAAATATACCTACAAACACAGGATACTAGCCTCATTGAATCGATCACCTCGGGTGGGCCAAGACAATGGTGTAACCGACTCGCTCCCAGAAGGCATGGGTTAAAGGAACAAGAGAACTATGAACCATCTTACGCCCTCTCAGAAAAAGAACGGATCCTAACAACACAAAAAGGAAAATACAGATCTATTTGGTGGCCCGAGACAGCTCTCGATTCCGGACCAGCAACTCCATAGCGACCTACTGATTGTGTGAAGAGTAGGCAGCGCCCAACAGCTGCGCACCCATGATGGAATGATCATCGGTAGCAGTAGAAGATTGATATGCAATTTCGGCCAAGATCAAGCGAGAAACCCTGGCAATTTCCTCCAAAGTTGGTGTTGTCTCGCCCATAAGAAGGAAGAAGGTGTCAGTTTGAAAGTTGAACGTCTCAGTAAGAGCCTCGAGGAGTGGAAATTTCACATGGCAAGAGGCCATGGTCAAGATACCTATCATTGAAACTGAAGCCAAAAAGGCCATGAGCTTGGGTCATTGCCGAGTGGAACGAAACCAATCCCTGAACTAGGGCCCGATGACAGGGAAGCCATTGACATGCCAAGAAACTTTACCTGATCAAAGGCCCTGCCAGATATGGGAAGGAAGACCTTCGGGGAAATTCTTAACCCTAGAAAACAAAGGAAGAGCCTCCTCCTCTCCTCCATTATCAGCTCGCTCAGAAACCTTCCCTTTGCCCTTGGAAATAGCATTGTCCTTCCTAGGAGCCATGAAAGCCTAAGGGTGAGAGCAAGAAAAACCAATAATATCAGAGGGAAGAAGATGAACATGGAAAGAAGAAAGAAGCGCTTGAAGGATGAGAGAAGAATGGGAAAGAGGGGGATTTTATGGAAAATAAGAAATCTCACCCAGAACTCATCCTGCAGGTTTCCTTTTCGGCCAACATAAGGTTTAAGTAACCCCAAGACCTTCCAAAACAAGAATTTCAAAATTTGGAGGTCATTGGTCTGAGCGACACACATAGTGTCCCCCAAGTCCGTACCCAGACTGGGCGACACCACCAGTATTGCTCGGGCAGCACCACTAGTGTCGCCCACACAAATTTTGATAAAACTCTACTGCTCAATTTTCGATTTACACAGAAAAAAAAAAAAATCTATGGGCGACACGCCTCCGAGAGTGACACTACGTGTGTCATCTGGGCGACACCACTAATGTAGCCCAAATTTCTTTTGCAAAAACCCATTTTTGAGGTATTCCCATCAAAACACTTAATAAAAAATAAATAAAAATTTATGGGCGACAATCCTAGTGTCACCCAGCCAAAACACAATTTTTCTATGGACGACACACCTAGAGTCGGCCACCAAAACACATAAAAAAACGAAAACAAAGACAATTTTTTATTTATGGGCGACACCACTAGTGTTGCCCAAAAACCTGTTTTCAAAAATTCCCCCACTCAACTTTGAAGCCTTCGAGGGGTCAAGTTTGGCTTCTCATGCATTTTTTCTTTCAAAGTTTTCAAACATTTTAATTTCAAAAATTTTCATATGCTCCTCAGTGGCATGAGCCTAAATTGTTGACCAATTTAAAAAAAAAGTCAAAAAGAAAATGCTCCTTGGTGGCATGATCCTAAACTTTCAACCGAAATCCAATTTAGAAAATTTCAAACACTCGTGCAACGTAAAAGAGTCGAGACCGCTACCGTCTAGCCCCATATGTCGTAAAAGGTCGGGTGTATCCAGTTCGACGTCAAACTTGTGCGACGTAAAAGAGCCAAGGCAGGTAATGTCTAGCCCCGTATGACATAAAAAGTCAGGTGTATTCCGTCTAGCCTTGTGTGATGTAAAAGGTTGGGTGTATTCAGTACAACATCAAACTCATCCGACATAAAAGAGCTGAGGTAGGTAACGTCTAACCCCGTTGACATAAAAGGTTAGGTGTTTTCCGTCTAGCCCTATATGACGTAAAAGGGTCGGGCGTATTCGTCTAGCCCCGTATGACGTAAAGGGTCGCGTATATGGTGCATCGCTGCATGACGCTAAACTGCTTTGAGGGCTCTATGGTTGTAGGAGTTAAAACAACTAACCATCCTTGTTTTTCGAAATATCTTTCTCTTTTCATAATTTTCACTATATCTCTGTTCTTTCAAAAACATTAATTTTTTTGTTAAAATCATGACCTGTCCAAGTTCTGGGTTTTATTTTAAAATTTCAAATTATTTTCAAAATTTCTAAAAAGACTTTTAAAAACAAAGGATCTTGGACACTCGTATATCATGATTACCCTGTTGCCGCCTCATCTCTCTCTTCCAAATCGGCCAGACAAGTCTCTTCCTATAGAAAACCTTTTCATATAGAAAGCCTTACGAAACCCTGAGGAAATCAAAGAAGATGCCATAGTTAAAAAAATTCAAACTGCAAAACCCTTGAAGTTAAGTGGCATGGTCAGAAAATCCAACTCGAGTTTTAGGCTTGTGTAACTCATCGACATCTCACGCCAAAAACCCTAGGATGGAAATTCCCTAGGCGGGTGAGCTTGGTGATCGCAATGAATTGGAGGGATTAGTTGGTGTGCCCTCTGACCACGTGATGTCAAGAAGAAATTTAAAATGTCTGCATTATCTTTGACGTTCACCTGCCCCTTGAAGGATAGGGAACGCCAAAGTGTCTACGTCTTTGCCACTCACCTATCCCTCGAAGGACAGGGAGTGCCAAAGAGGGGCAACTGTAGACACCCCATTTTAAATCTGGCAAATTATGTGGTTTTCTAAACCCTTAGGACCACATAGCCTACCCTATAACTCAGAACCATTCTGCCTACCCAAAACCCTACAGATACCCTATTTTAACCCAGAATCCTGTAGACTCCCTGTTTTACCAAACAAATCATTAAAAATAGTAGAAAAATCCTTTTTGTCCCAAATTTTCACAAGAGGCTGAGAAGTGAAAGTTTTCAGTTTGCACCAACTTTAGTTTGGGTGACACTAGGAGTGTTGCCCAGCCTAGACTGGGTGGTGCCACCCAGTAGACTAGGGTGACACCACTGGTGTCACTCATCCGACTAGTGTCGTCCAGCCTTGTCCAGGTCCAAATCAAAATTTTTTTTTGGGTGTTGATTTCTTGCCTTTTTGTGGAGTTTTTACCATGTTTGTTTGGGCGACACCACTAGTGTCACCCAAACCCTATTCCCCAAAAATGGTATCTTTGGCAGAGAGTGACTTGTTCTAAGAGAAAAGAAGACTGAAACCCTAGCCCCTTTGCTCAAAGAAAAACCCTAATCATAAGCCTGAGAAACCTGAACCTAGAATTATGGAACCTTAGTTCTAAACCATATCTAGGGCATAATAACCCTTTCAATCAGAGATCTTTTGGTCAACGTTTGCATCAAAGAGGCAAAGAGGATGCCAATTTTGATACGGCCAGCCCTCAAATGCTTGGGGGTCCGGGGCCATCCGGTCCAGTTTAGTATTGTTCTCTTACCCTTTCTTTCTTCTTCTTTTACTATTTTGATTTTATTTTGATTAGTTTTGGTCAGTTTGCTGCTTTGAATTCATGTTTTAATGTCTTAGATCATGCTGCCTCTACCACAAATCTGAGAGCGAATCAGCTCATTTTCGGGCAGATCTGGCCTCAGATCTGAATTAGATTTGTCCCACTTTCTCTACCACATTTTTTTCATCAGTTTAAGGGGTTAAAATCCGAGGGATCTTCGTCAGAAGATCTATCAAATTTTCATTGTAAACACCCTTGGTACTACTCCCTTTTCTAAAGCTCTTTACGGGATGGCCCCAGCTAAGTTAAAGGAACTAAGGAGCAATTACAAGAATTATTGAATAAAGGGTTCATCAGGCCTAGTTTATCACCATGGGGATCACCGGTTTTATTTGAAAAGAAGAAGGATGGATCCTTGAGACTATGTATTGATTATAGACAGCTAAATCAAGTTACAGTGAAGAATAAGTACCCCTTACCCATAATTTATGACTTATTTGATCAACTTCAAGGGGTCCAAGTATTTTCTAAGATTGACCTTCAGTCAGGCTATCATCAACTGTGGGTTAAGGAAGAGGATGTTTCCAAAACCGCATTCAGGACCCAGTATGGTCATTGTGAATTTCTGGTGATGCCGTTTGGATTAACCAATGCACCAGTTGTCTTTATGGATTTGATGAACCAAGTTTTTTGACCTTTCCTGGATGACTTCGTGGTAGTTTTTATCGATGATATCCTGGTGTATTCGAAGAGTATGAATGGGCATGAACAACACCAAAGGATGGTCCTCCAGACCTTAAAGTCTGAAAGGTTGTATGCCAAGATAAGTAAGAGTGAATTCTGGCTCCCAAACGTGGCCTTCCTCGAGCATATTGTTTCTAAGGATGGGGTTGTAGTTGACCCTTGTAAAATCGAGGTCGTACTTTAAGTGAAGAAGACCAACGAACGTATCTGCAGTTTCCTGGGACTGATGGGTTACTATAGACGTTTTGTGGAAGGTTTCTCAAAGATAGCACTTCCCTTGACCCACCTAACCCAGAAGGAAGTAAAGTTTGTATGGTTAGAGGCTTGTGAGAAAAGTTTTAGGAACTAAAGAAGAGACTAACTACGGCCCCGATACTAACTTTGCTTAAGGGGAGTGAAGATTTTGTAGTCTACACTAATGCCTCTTACAAAGGGCTTAGGTGTTTGTTAATGTAGCGAGGAAAGGTCATAGCTTATGCCTCTAGGTAGTTAAAGCCGTATGAACAAAACTATCCTACCCATATTTAGAACTAGCAGCTGTGGTTTTTCCCCTGAAAATTTGAAGGAACTATCTCTATGGGATGCAATTTAACATATTTACCGACCATAAGAGCCTTAAGTACTTATTTTCTCAGAAAGAACCGAGCATGAGGCAAAAAAGATGGATGGACTTACAGAATGATTATGACTGCACTATTAACTATCACCCAGGTGAGACAAATGTCGTGGTAGACGCCTTGAGTATGAAGCCTGTGGTGTCAATAGCTCACATGATGGTCCGAGAGATGAAGTAAAGGATGCAGTAGAGTGGCACCCAACTCTACCCCTTAGAGATGAGGTGGGAACCATTTCATAAATAAGGGTGGAGCCCCAACTCTTTCAATGGATCCGAGTGATACAAAAGGAAGATCCTCAATTCATGAAAATTATTGAGGAAATGAAGTTGGAAGGAAAGGAGGATTTCGCTATGGGCAGTGATGGAATGTTAAGATTTAAGGGTCGGGTATGTGTTCCTAATGACGAGAATGTAAAAAGGGCTATCATGGAAGCAGCATACCACTCTCGTTATACAGTGCATTTAGGGAGTAAGAAAATGTATCAAGACTTGGAGAGGGTCTTCTGGTGGAATAATATGAAGAGAGAAGTAGCACAATTTGTTTCTAAGTGCTTGACCTATCAGCAAGTGAAGGCTGAACATCATAAACCAACTGGAATATTACAACCCTTACCCCTGCCAGAGTGGAAGTAGAAACACATCACCATGGACTTTGTGTCTAACCTACCTAGATCGAGCCTTGGACACGACAGTATTTGGGTCATTGTGGGCCGATTAACCAAAACTGCTCATTTCTTACCGGTCCACACCACCTATACTCTGCATAGATTGGCCCATCTATACATCAAAGAGATTGTAAGATTGCATGGAGTACCTGTTAGCATTGTGTTTGGCAGGGACCCTAGACTCGCTTCAAGGTTTTGGAATAGTCTGTAGTCAGCTTTCAGAACCAAACTCATTTTTAATACTGCTTTCCATCCTCATACTGATGGACAGTCGGAAAGGACTATTCAGACCCTGGAAGATATGTTAAGGGCCTATATTATAGATTTCAAGGGAAACTGAGATGATCATCTGCCTCTGATAGAGTTTTCTTATAACAACAGTTTCCAGGCCAGCATTTAAATGGCACCTTTTGAGGCACTATATGGGAGGAGGTGCAGATCACCCATATGCTGAAATGAGGTCGATGAAAGGAAACTGTTAGGGCCAGAAGTTGTTCAGCTAACATCATAAAAGGTTGCTTTAATTTGAGAAACGCTCAAAATAGCTCAAACTCGGTAGAAGAGTTATGCCGACAATCGAAGAAGAGATCTTGAATTTGAAGTAGGTGATCGGGTCTTTTTGAAAGTATCGCCAACTAAGGGCATTCTGAGGTTTGGAAAGAAAGGGAAACTGAGTCCATGATTTATTAGACCCTTTGAAATTTTAGAAATGATTGGAGTCGTGGCATACCGACTGGCCTTGTTAAGGACATATCATCCTGACCCGTCTCATGTTTTAAAGTATGAACTGATCCAGATCAGGGACGATTTGACTTATGTTGAACAACCAATTGGGATTTTGGAAAGAAGCTTTTAGGTTTTTCACAACAAAGAGAGTCCCCTAGTTCGGGTTCTATGGCAGTATCATTCACAAGAAGAATCAACATGGGAACGAGAAGATGAAATCCGAAATAATGACCCCCATCTATCTAATTAACTAAATTACAATTTTGAGGACACAAGTTTTTTAAGGGGGGATGATGTATGACCAAGACTTCCAGGCCTGGGGAAGGCACACAACGGTAGGATTTTGAGAAGAGAAGGGGGTAACGCTGTGCATAAAGAGAGAAGAGGGTAACGCCGCGCGTGAAGAGAGAAAGGGCTAATGTCGCGTGTTAAGAGAAAAGGGGGTAACACCGCGTGTGAAGAGAGAAGGGGGTAACGCCACGAATGAAGAGAGAAGGGGGTAACACCGCCCATGAAGAGAGAGGAGTAACACCGCGGGTGTTAGAAGAAGAAGAAGAAGAGATTTACACAAACGACAGTAAGTTGGGGCAAATGGGCTAGCTTCTTGCGTGTAGCGTCATGTGTGTAGCATCGTGTGTGTAGCGTCGTACATGTAGTGCCGTGTGTGCCACTGTCGTGCATGAACAAGACTGCCACTTGCCAATTGCATGCTACCACACACATCACTTGTCATGTGGCAAGTGTAGAGCTTGCCACTTGTCCAACCTTGGGCTGCCACCCCATCCAGCAGGGTACTTAAGCCTCTCTCTCCCCCAACACCATTCACTTTCTCTCCCTCTCTAGAGCCTCCCAATTTGGAGCCCCTTTGTTAGCCTTGCTTCCCTTTGAAGAGCCCTTGGTAGAAGCTTGAAGGAGGACTGTGGAGGAGGTTTTGGAAACACTAGTGCATCTTACGTAAGTGGGTCAACTATCTTGTAGGTCCTTAAGCATGGATTTATCATGAAGTAAGTGTAAGAATGAGCATAAGTAGATGCATGAATAGCGGATGTATGTGTACATTGTTATACCAAGATTTCCAGCACTTTAGCTTACTTATGCATGCCCAAAATGAGTATCAAATCTTCTTTGCATTCCATGGAAAAACCTGTGCTTAAGTGTTTATATGTATCTAATGGTCAATAAGAAAGGTTTTATGTTAAGATGTAGTATAATTTGGGATTAATTGGTTGTCATTTTGAATAATGCTGCAACTCCACTGTAATTTCCAAGAAGGTTATATGTTTTTGTAATCTACTTTTGATTTATAAAATACGGTCCAAATGACCTCAAATCACTGCCATTGGAAATGCATATATGTTTATAAAATGCTCATGTTTGAATCTTTCTCAAATTATTTATGCATGAAGAGTTATTCCTCAATATTGGTAGTGGATACTGTGATTCTACTAATATTGAAACTATTATATGTGCCATGACCACTACACAATGGGTCATCCATTGGAAGTGGATACTGTGATTCTATTATATTGAAACTATTATATGTGCCATGACCACTACACAATTGGTCCACCATTGGTAGTGGATATTGTGATTATGTTATATTGAAACAGTTATACGCCATGACTGGTATGCAATGGGTCCTCTATTGGTAGTGGATATTGTGATTTTGTTCTATTGAAACTGTTATATGTGCTATGACCACTACACAATGGGTCCTCCATTGGTAGTTGGGTATATTGTATGTCGACTTTTATGATAGGAAGGGAGTCGAGAAGTGACTATGAATGATAGGGAGGGTTGTGTCCCCCAAATTGTTATGGGCACTACACATTGGGGCCCCCAATAGTAGTATAACACCCTCTCATCTGAAGGTATAAGGAGAGGGTCGTGTCTTGCAAGGCCGTAACCTATAGAAAAATCCAAAGTGCGTTGGGGATTGTGTGGGTGAGTGAGGAAATTATGAAATGGGACCTCCATTTGTCATTGTCCTCCCTCCTGAATAAGGGTAGAAGTTTCAAGTTACAGGATTGGCTTAGCCTGATCGATGTGGATTCTACTTCGAGAGTAAATAGATCTTTTTTGCCTGTCAGAATTCGGCATTATGTGTGAACATCTGACTATAATTGTGATAACTATAGATGTATTTTCCATCTCAAGAATAATTGATTCTCTGATATCTTAATGTTACTCTCTTTATATGACAAATATATATATTCTAATGCACAATCCTATTCTGTGATGCCAGCATGATTTCTAATGAACCGTAGACCATGTTACTACATATATGCATGTAAGTGAGAATACAAGGGTAATGAGGTTCAACTCGTGTGCGGTCAGGGAGCCACTCCCACAAACTGCCAGGCCTTTTCTTTTATGGAAGGCTACACTGGCTATAACCATGTGCGGATGGCCCTTGAGGATGAGGAATCTATAGCTTTCCTTACACCAAAGGGAGTCTTCTGCTACACAGTGATGCCCTGCGGCCTCAAAAATGCAAGGGCCACTTATCAAAGGGCCATGGCTAATGTCTTCGAGGATATGCTTCACGAGGAAGTTGAGTGCTATGTGGACAACCTGGTAGCTAAATCAAATAGCAAAGAGGGCCACATAGCAAGTCTCAATAAAGTCTTTGTGAGGCTTCGTCTCCACCAACTCAAAATGAACCCCTTTAAATGCGCCTTCAGTGTGCGGTCAAGAAGGTTCCTAGGGTTTATTGTCGATATAGAGGTCTGGAGATTGAACCCATCAAGATTAAAGCCATCTAAGAGATGATGCCACCAAGGAATCTGCAAGAGCACAGATCCCTCCAAGGACAGTTGGCCTACATCAGGAGATTCATCTCCAACCTGTCGGGAAGATGCCAACCCTTCTCCCATCTTTTGAAGAAGGATGTCCCCTTCAAATGGGACGAGGAGTGGCAAACAACTTTCAATAACAACAAAAGCTATCTTCTCAGTCCTCTGATTCGCTCTACGCCCATCTCAAGGAGATCTCTGATCTTATATGTGGCCATGCTCTACAAATCACTTGGAGCCTTGTTGGCACAAAATAATGATGAAGGGAAGGAAACGGCCATATATTATCTGAGCTGCAAGATGCAGGGAGCAGAAGCCAATTACTCGCTAATAGAGAAGATATGCCTAGCCCTCGTCTTCATAGTATAGAAGTTGCACCATTACCTTCTCACTCAGCTGATTCAGCTACTCTCTCGTGCGAACCCCATAAAATATCTCTTATCACATCCCTGCTTGACGGGCCGACTCGCAAAGTGGTCATTACTCCTCATGGAGTTTGACATCACGTTTGTGGCGTAAAGGTCCATCAAAAGTCAAGCCCTTGTGGACTTCCTATCTGCTCATCCACTTCTGGTAGGCTCCCCCATGATCAATGACTTGTCAGACGAAGAAGTCTTCAATGTTGAAGGCCTGTGCAATTAGAAGACGTATTTTGATGAGGCCTTCCAGTCGAAGAACGGGTGATGTAAGAGTGGTATTTGTCACTCCCCAAGAAAGATTAGTCCCTCTATCCTTATCCCTCCCTCGAGTGGGTTCACATAACGAGGCAGAATACCAAGCGCTCATCATAGTTCTGGAAATTACCTCCCACCTGGATGCGAAACACTTAAGTGCCAATGGCGACTCGAAACTGGTAATTAGACAACTCAAAGGGATGTACGACGTACGAAGAGAGTGCCTCAAAACTTATTTCGGTATTGCCAAGTTGCTAATAGATGAACTCGGTCGAGTGACTCTAAAGCACATACCCCGAAGACTCAATGCTCAGGCAGACGCACTTGACAGCGTAAATGTCATTGAAGAACCCCACACCGATATGGGTCGTAGAATGGAGGTGCGCTGAATTCATCGAAGGACCCAAAGAAGAGAGCCAGATAGAAGAGTCGCCCAGATGGTGCCGCCTAGCTTCGATCACAGCAGAGGCCGACAGCTCGGGGGGCTCATCCACCTCCTCAACCTCTTGTACGGCTATAAAGGAGGCAGGCCGAAGCGAAGAACCCCCAGTCGCGGACCATGTGTGCACAGAAATAGAACATGCAACCGACTGGCGCGACCCCATAAAGGCGTACCTACTGCAAAATCAGTTGCCAGACGAACCCATCGAGGGGAATAGGATATGAAGGTCAGCCACACAATTCGTATGCCTAGATGATACCCTGTTCTGAATCTCCCACAGCAACATGTTACTCAGGTGTATTGAGAACGACGAAGCAAAGCATGCCCTTGCGAAAGTCCATTCTGGGGTGTGTAAAATGCACCAGTCGGGCCCCAAGCTCTGCCCCAAGACCATACGGATAGGTTACTACTTGCCCAGCATGAGTGTAGATTCAATAGCATTCACAAAAAGTTGCCCAGTTTGCTAGATCCACACAAGCTTCATTCACTAGCCACCTGAGTCTCTCCACCTGACGGTGGTGTCTTGGCCCTTTACCAATTGGGGCATGGATATCATAGGCCCTATCGATCTGCCTTCTTCTTCAGGGCATACATTCATAATTGCCGCAACATGTTATTTTTCTAAGTGGGTTGAAGAAATCCCTCAAGAAGGTCCCTGGCACTGCGGTGGTTAACTTCATCTGCCATCACATCATATATCGATTCAGTGTTCCCGACCAAATCACTTCTGACAATGGCCCCCAGTTTCACAGCAGCTAGATCAACAGGTTAGCTGAGAAATTCGAGATCATATGGAAGTACTCGACCATGTATCACCCAAGGGTCAATGGCCTTGCCGAAGCATTCAACAAGACGTTATGCGATGCCCTAAGGAAGTCTGTCTCTACCATAAAAATAAATTGGCATGAGAAGCTCCCTTAAACTCTTTGGGCTACTGTATCACAGCCTGAGTATTAATATAATCCACCCCCTACTCATTGGTGTATGGAGGGGAGGCAGTTGTCCCTCTGGAAATCCAATTGCCATCCTTAGGGGTGGCCCTCCATTATGGAATGATGAATGAATAGCGGGTCTCTCTTCACTGCCAATAACTTGACGCTCTCAACGAAGGGAGGTACCGAGCGCAACAGAGCCTCGAGGCCTACAAAAATCGTATGCAAAGGGCCTTTGATAAATTCGCTAGGATAAGATCCTTCTTGAAGGGTGAACTAGTTTTGATGGTAAGAAGGCCCATCACTACCCATGGCCGAACAAAAGGGAAACTCAAACCGAAGTGGGAAAGCCCATTCGTCATAAAGAAGGTCTTCCCTATTGGTGTGTACTTGCTGGTTAATGCTAAAGGAGGGGAGGCCATGCCTTCGATTAATGGCAGATATTTAAAAAAGTACTATCCATGAGCAAGGACCCGCATCGAGCGACCTAGGGTGATGGCCTGCAACACGGGCCCACTCAAAGCACCTGGGGCATGCCTCCGCACCACTCTCCTTCACGAGCAAGCGAAACTCGTTCCTTGTCTCGCCCACATGCGGGACCCTCTACGGATTCAAAAACAAAACAGTGGGGACTCGCTAAAATCGACGACCATGGATTCCCCAAGGGTTGGGATGAAAACTCGCAAGGGCATCCCAACCATCACACAGCAAGCAACAATTGCCCCATGGGCACAACAGGCACTTCTTCGGCCATTCCTTATCCCAGTCATCAGCAGGGATAAGGACTGCATTGGCCTGCACAAAAAAAAAATAGGAATAGCAAACAAAGGGGAAAACTAAAGAGGAAGGAGTTCTTTTTATTCCATGAAAGAAAGGAGTACAACTTTGTGGTTACAGTTTGTAACTACAGGAAAAAAAATGTACATCTGTTCTGGGGTAAATCCCTCCATGAACTCCGCCATCTCCTCATCACGGTAGCCTCCTCTAGGAGAGCATTTCACCCTCTTCAAGAGTGCCTTGGAGAAGAGTGCAGGCTCCTTCTTTTTCTTGCTCGTCACCTTACGAAGGTGAAGAGCCATGCGTCAGTCGAAGGGGGTAATATACGTGCCAGGTCTAGGCACACCGTCCCCACCAACAGCGACTCAATAGCTCATAAATGGCTGCAGGCCTCACGCCATGGTTATGAGCTCTGGAGCCATAAGCTCACCCTATGTCACGGGTCTATCGTCGCCTTCGTGTGGGTGAACACCTTCACAAGGATGCCCAACTCCCATGCACACCTCGAAGGCTGATGTTAAGCCGTCAGCCCCCGTAGAGGGCATCGCTCATCGGCCAAGTTTTAAAGAAAATGAAATCTCCGCACTGCGTCCACACAAAGGAGCATCAAGAGAAGGGGCTTCATCACAAAACGAGGAAAAATTTGCCCTCACACTCTCTTGCCTAGCCCCTTTTTAAAGGGCAAAGCTTGTTGCTTCTCGAGAAGCATGCCGTTTAGCTGCTCGACCATGTGTCACCACAACGACACCTAGTTGACCGTGATATTTAAACCTTCTCACACATCACCTACCAGGCATCACTCATGAAGAGTCTCGATCAAATCTCACGTTTCCCTACTATCAGCCCGGTGTTATCAGCAAATCACTCAAATGGATCTTGCGTCGAGGCATTGCCATCCATGTGGCATTCTCCACCCAACCTCGCCTCATAATATAGGCACCTCGTCAGCCAAGCGCCGCCTCTCTAAGCACGCTTTCTTCGAGGCAGCCCACCACTTCACCACCCCCTGCAGTTGCCTCCATCATTCCACCCCTCGCAAGTGCCTTCTTCACTTCACCCCCTGCTAGTGCCTCCATCAATCCACCCCCCGTGGGTACCTTCTTAACTTCACCCCCTATGGGAACCTCCATCACACCCACAGGTACCTTCCATCATTCCACCCCCTCACGGATACCTTCTTCACACCACCCCCCACGGATGCCTCCATCATTCCACCTCCCCACAGGTGCTTCCAACATCCCACCACCGGGGGCACCATTTGACACCTCCCGCGGACGGTACCATCATCGACTCCACGTGAGCACAAACTGCTTGGGTCACAATAAAGCTACTCTTCGGGGCAATACCCCAAGAGACCCCTACCTCAGCCACCAGCTGCTACAATCGACCCGGGGCAGGGCCACACCCTCAAGACTCTCAAGACTACTCTGTCAAGGCTCACTACACCAGTGACCCCTCCTCCCCCTCAAAAAAAATAAAAGAGAAAGAGAAAGTAGCCAAGCGCTGTGGCCACCATCGCGAGTAAAAGTAAAAGAGCTTCAGGAGGACATAGCCAAAAGGCTATGGGTAAAATCACCCAATGAGAAAAAAAAAAAAAGGGCCATGATGAAAACCCACAAAGGGAACCATGAGTAAAAATGATAGGCACACATGGCCATGAAGCCATGAGTCTTAAAAAACTCTGGAGAAAACCCATAAAGGGCACCATGAGTAAGAGCGGAAATCAATGGGTGGTTGTGGCTTCGAAGTCACGAGTAAAAATTCCCCAACAAAGGATATGGTGAAAACCACTCTGCTGGCGCCATATTCCCCTAGTCCATGTGAAAACCCGCAGAGGGTGCCTAGACCGAGACTCCTTCTTCCAGCCTTCAGACCAAACCTCCTCAGTCCAATTCTAGTGCCTTCAAAAAAAATCTTCGGCCCCTGTGCCTTCAAAAAAAAAACTTCCGACCCCTATACCTTTCAAAAAAAAAAAAACAATTCCAGCCCCAGTGCCTTCCAAAAAAAAACTCTAGCCCCTGTGCCTTCCCAAAAAAAACTTTCGGCCCTAGTGCCTCCACAAAAAGTAAAAAAACTCCAGCCCCAGTGCCTTCCAAAAAATAAAAACTTCGGCCCGATGCCTTCAAAAAAATAACTTCTTGCCCCAATGCCTTAAAAAAAAAAAAAACTCTGGCCCCAGTGCCACCTTTTTATTCTAGGCCTTAGTGGTAGCCTTCTTAGTTTTGGCACTGGAGCCTTAGTGCCCCGGTGCCACCCTTTTATCTCGGGACTTAGTGCCGCCTTCTTATTTTCAGCATCGGAGCCTTAGTGCTTCAGTGCCACCCTTTTATCCTTGGCCATAGTGCCGCCTCTTTATTTTCAACACCAGAGCCTTAGTGCTCTAGTGCCACCCTTTTATCCCAAGCCTTAGTATCTCCTCCTTATTTTCGGCACCAGAGCCTTAGTGCCTTTGTGCCACCCTTTTATCCCGGGCCTTAGTGCCACCACAACAAAAAAAAATCCTCTCCTCCATCAATCTTCAAGCATCCAGCGTGAAGTCCCCTAAAATGGGATTTCCTCGAAGGCCATCCTCCTTTCATGTTTGGGTAATTCAAGAGACCCCCAATTGGACCTGTAGGATGTAAGCCAAGAGGTACCTTGTTTGCTTTTAACGTTTTTGTTTGGATAGGGATAAAGCTCACAAGAAGGGCCCCTACCAACTGAAACATCAGGATCTCCCCGGCGCGAATGGGATAACGCTCACAAGAAGGGCCCCCACTAGCTGGAAAACTAGGAGATCGTGTTGAGAAGTCGTAAGCCTTCTGATGGTAGAATATCAATGTGATCTCCTAAAAAAAATAGATTCTGATGGGACTCGGAGAAAGCCCCTCACCAAGGAACCAGACCACTAGAAATCACTTTGGTCGCCCCCAATCAAGGGAAAAGCTCAACAAGGTCTACCCCTCAAGGATTGCTCTATGCCAGGGATCAAGAAACAAATATTGATCGAGAGACAATAAACATGTCTTGATGTGGATTCGTCAAAAGAGCTACGATGTTAAATTTTTCTAAATGTTGCACTTCTCGCTTCTCTTGAAGCGCAACATCTGGAGGAGCAAGTTGTTGTACGTCATTTTTTACGTACTTCCGTGAGCCCATGAGAATAAGGAGAGAATCGGCGACAGTCTTGTCTCGTGAGGTCAGGAAACACCCGCAACCAAGATTGTGCCGAAAGTAAAGCCTCCAGCCTAGTGACCTACGTTCGGTTCCCTCACACCAAAGGAGGACGCTTCACTGAAGCCCTATGCTAGTGGCTTCAACAAGGGACCAGACCACCACCATTGTACTCAAAACATCGAAAAAACCCCGATGACTAAATTTTTGCTCAACTGAACCTCCCTAGAGGGGTCCACTCTCATGCAGCCTTGCAACTTATCGTTTTACCATAGCGCGGTGCAGCTTCACCAAACCAGTCCTAAAAATGGGGACTGCTATGATGTTTTCCAGCAATAACCTTGCCACCCCACAATGCCTTCCTCCGAAACCAGATAGAGCACGAATGTTGACATGTTCTAGATCACGTCAGCCGCGTCATTTTAACCTATGGGGTACGCTGTGGCGTAATCGAGAACCCCTATTACTCTGAGAAGGAAGGTGGCCGGAGAAACCAAGGAAAAAACACGGTTCAACAAGCTTCGAATTCAGTGATGCATAGCTCAACATCCAAGACATGGATTAACGCGAGGAGGAGTTCAGCAGAATCCCCTAACAAAGAGCTACATTATGGTACAACTCTTGCATTCAATCAATGCTTTGATGAATACAAGTCCTCGGGTCACCGAAGAAGCAAATCCAGTAAGTTGCCAAATTCCTTTCCCTAGCAACCTTCAAAATTGGGAAAATGTATAATCGACACCAAATCAGCCCAAACTTAGTGCAAAATGACTGTAGCAACCTCCTCTCAGACTTGCCAGTAGAGCCAGGAGCTAAAACGACATAGCTCGAAGATGCATTGGCAAACGAAGTTCGCAAAAACGATCGGACTTTCATCCCAAGGAAAAAGGTCACCACAACACGTTTGAAGGGCATCAAAATGCTCACGATAGAGAGAAGAACAAAGATATGTTGCTACAACAACTGAACAGTTTCCACAAGTTACATAACCAGCTTCCAAGGTTTTCCCATGGTGGAGTAACCTGCATGCAAGGATGGTCTCGTCATTTGGGAAAAAGATCACAGGGACATTTTGATCATTTGCGCCTAATTTTTGGATTTGTTTTGAATTTGTTTAAATTTAATTAAGCTTGACTTTTGAGTGTTCATCCCTGTTTGGTGAATCCTCTATATAAGCGACCTTAACTCACTTGTAAAAGGATGCACGATCCCCTCTTTTCAAGTTCCATTACCCCTTTGTTTGTTAGTTTGTCTTTCTTGGTGTGCCCTTGAGGGAGAAAAGAGGGAGAGAGAAATTTTTTAGAGCATTGGGATACACCTAAGTGTGCGGTTCTACAAGCACCTCGGTTGCACAGGTTCCCCCCACCTTTCTTAAGCCGAGTCGTTTCTTCTCTCTCTCTCTCTCTCTCTCTCTCTCTCTCTCTCTCTCTCTCGCTCTCACTCTCGCCTCCACCCACATGACCCTCATCCACGGTACATCCCGTGTCCACCCGCGAACCCATGGACACGAGCGAACCCACAGGTCTCGTCTCTTGAGTTTCTCTGCATACCCTTTAGCAGCCAGTAGATTTAGAAAGGGGGAGACAAGGAGGAGGGATGCTCGAATCCACAGAGAGGATGAGAGGAGAGAGGTTCTAAGCCTGAAGAGGGCTCCCGTCCAAACCACACTGATGAATAGCCAAAGGGCTACGTAATTGCTCTAAGAGGGCCATTCGCCCGAGAATGTCCCCGAATCCCCAAAGCGGTGCAAGGGTGTTAGCGCTCCAATCCCAAAAATCTCTCTCATTGTCGACCTCCTCTCCACCAGCACGAGGGCCCGTCAGAGGGAAACTAGGACCACTTGACATCATTGACCTCCCCTTAAGGTCTGAGCTTGAGTTCCACCATGGTGCTTAAGTAGACTCTCATTCTTCATTGCCTTCGAAATCATGTCTGAGAAGGTGGTGGGATTAGAAGTTTCGAAAAGAAGGGAGATTTCCTTCTTCATGCTTCTAATGCATGTTTGTATATCATCAATCTCAGGCATGGGGTTACTCTGATACATTACAAGATCTCTCCATCTCTAAATGTACTCGTTTATTAGTTCATTCACTCCTTGGGTCATAGTGAGAAGCGCTGTAGCTTGAACTTCTCGTTCAACTTTATAAAAGCACTTATAGAACATGTTCCATGTCTTCCTAGGAATGAAAAGAATTCGGAGGCAAGCGCTTATACCATTTGAAGGCAGGCCAGGCTAGCGTTTCCACAAACTGTCGAAGAAGTAGCCTGGGATCAAAAGCTGATTCTTGACATGCTGACACGAAGTGTACCACATGGTGTTGGAGTGATACGGTGCCATCAAAGACAGGTACTCTTCCTTTTTTATAACCCGGTGGAAAAGGAACATGATCAAAGAAGGGTGGGTAAGGCTTCTTGTAGTGAGCATTTTCCTGGGCCTTTACGACTTGTAAGCCCTTAATGCTTCAATTGATCATGTTCTAAATGTCTTCCTGGGTAACCGCTGGGAAAATAGCTTGGGAAGCTAAGTGGGTTGACCATCAAGGAAGATCAGGGGAATTGGAGACCTTGAAGTTTGAGCCATAAGAGGAGGTGGAGGTCTTCGCTCTTCTTCCTCAAATTGGGGATCAAGAGGTGAATTTTCTTCTTAGTGTGGAGATACCCTGATTGGTCCAGTACTTTCAAGCCCTTTAAGCCTGTCTAGTATGTGGTTCAGGGTTTTGTTGAAACATTCAGGAACATCGCCATCTTGGCAGACCACCATCACGTCAGCTCGCTCTTCAGAGTTGAGTGATTCTGGGATAGAAGTAGTCTTGGTCCTCTTTATGCCGCGATCCGACAATCTCAACGATAAGGGTTTAGACTTGCCTGACTAGATATGGGATTGCCTTGATGATCGAGTACTCAGCTCTTGACGACCTTGGGGCCGTAATTCAGGAGAACATGTCACGAGACAGCCTTGGGGCCATGGCTCAATTCTGATGGGCGCGTGATAGCCTTAGGGCCATATCTCCTTTTGTTGTGGCTCGAGACAGCCTTGGGGCCGCGATTCAAATGAGTCAAGTTCCTCTTCTCTAACTTCAACAACTGAGAACTGAACAATACTGCTCATTTCAGGTTCCACTACAGTTTGCAATGGGTAAAATGGGTTCTTATTTAGTAAGTCTTCTAAAATTGAAGACTCTGACTTTTTCCTATGAGCGACACTTTCATGCCTTTCCGCTGTTTGATTCACAAGCTCCAATAAAATCGCTCCCAAAATTGGAATTGGGTATGGAACCCTGATCGATTGGCAGCAAAGTCAATCAATTCTGGTAAAGTATGGTGCCCTAACAGTAGGGAGCTCGAGGTCGACCTTGGAAGCATAATTTTGTTTGAAGAAGAGAGGTGTTGCTCTATTGGCTTCAAGGGCGTAATCTTGCCCTGAGTCAAACCTCAAAGGCCATCTCATGTATATTAAGTAGAAGGAGTGGATGTTTGAACACATTTTTCAGCACCTTGGTCCCTAATGCGGGATAAAGAGGAAACAGGTCAATAAAGCCCACAAAATAGTGGAAATTTCGACAATCTCAAAATGGCCCCAGAATTGGTCAAAATCTTCATCAGCACTCTAAAAGAACACTCGCCAAGTTTTATTGCGATCAGATATGTCTAAGGCAGTGAACACAAAGAAAAAATTTCGGAAAAATTAGCCTCTAGCACCTTGAAATGGACCCCATAACTAGAATTATATTTTTGTACATCAAATTGTTATGAGACCACTGCCATTTGATCCAGCACGGTCAAAAACCTCTATGAGTCAAGTTTGGCTTAATCGAGCACTCCAGGATAAAGTTATGGCTAAAATATCGAAAAGGGATAGGCCACACACTATTTTCGTGTGGCTACCCAGCACCAAAACACCATTAAAGGTGGCTGTTTTCACAGTCATGGGCAGTGACTTTCGGGATCCATATCTGACTCAATCTGAGTCGGATCATGCTCAAATTTTGTGAGCATGTTCGTCTCATCAAAACGAGCTTTTAAATACGTGGTATGTCCCGTGACAATGCCCGAGCAGGGAGAAAAACTAGAGAGAAGTTGCTGATCTGTGAAGAAAGTTATAGAAAATTCAACAACAGCATGCCTCACTTGGACGACCAAATCACCACACTCACATATGTGATCGGCACAGAACCAATTGTAATATGTGGGTAAGGTCTGATGCTATCTCTGGTCTGAACCTCATGTATGATGAACAGTAGTATTTCACACACGGAGGAGTCAAAGCCGCAGTAAATTCTAGCTGCCGAATTTCAAGATTCTGGCCAAAAACTCAAGATGACAAGATCTTCATCTGAACACGAAATCGAGCTGTGTTTGTTCCAACGTGATCATGACGGCATGCTCAGTGCGATTCAGCGAAGAAACAAAAGAAAAAAGAATCAATGAACGAGCGCACTATCGATCTGATGTTTTTAAGATTCATCCAAAATTCATGTCTCATGATCATGGTTTAAAAACATGGTTTATGGCTCGTAGTTGGCATCAAATCGATCGCCATGCTGAGCCCTACAAGAAAATAATCATCTTTCGATCAAACAGGCATCAAAACAACCCCAGATCAGTCATGGCAGATCACACAAATTCTCGGGCAGCAGCAAGGACTGTTCTAAAATTCCACACATTGTTAGGCAAGGGCAAAACAATCCTTTTGCACCCATTTTTAGAATTTCTTTTAATTCAATTAAATTGTAATTATCTTCAATTCTAGGTAGTTTTTGAGCGTCCACCCATGTTTGGGCCCAATTTTATATAGCATGCAAAGCTTCATTGTAAAAAGGCCTTCAGTTCAATTTTCATTCATTCAATAAAATTTCGTTTATTGCTTGAGTTCGCAAGTGCATCTTGGAGAGAGAGAGAGGAGAGAGAAGAAAAGGTAACTTTTTCTCTCCTCTTTTCTCTCTCACCTCTTTTCACTCTTCTTCTCATCTTTATCCCTCTTTCTCTCTCCTCATTTCTCTCTCATCTCTTTATCTCTCTTCTTCTCTTCTCTATCCCTCTTTCTCTATCCTCTTTTCTCATCTCTATCTCTCTTTCTCTCTTCCACTCTCATTTCCTGCTTCCATCTTTATCTCTTTCCCTCTCTTCCTCCTTTGGTCTATCATGTCCCTCTTTCCCTGCTTCTCTTTCTCCATTCACGCATGACAGGTTTATCGTCTCGTGTGAAGCCTTCATATTCAGGAAACACGAATAGTGGGGTGGGGTCTCTGCCAAAGTTCTTTATATTTCTTCTGTACTGTAACATACGGCATTAACCCATCTCTGCCTGTGCCTTTCTCTTTCTTCTCTTATGTCACAGACAGCGCTAACCCATTGTCACATGTGCTTCTTTCTATTTATCCTCTTTTGTCACAGATGACGCTGACTCATCGCCCCCTATGCTCCTCTCTTTCTTCTCTTCTGTCACAGATGGTGCTAACCTACTATCGCCTATGCTCCTCTCTTTCTTCTCTTCTATCACAGACGGTGCTAACCTACCACTGTCTGTGCTTCTTTCTTCTCTTCTGTCGCAGACAACGCTAATCCATCACTGCCTGTGCTTCTCTCTTCCTCCTCTTTTGTCACAGACAGTGCTAACTCATCACTGCCTATGCTCCTCTCTTTCTTCTCTTATGTCATAGACGACACTAACCTACCGCCGCATGTTTTTTCTTTCTTCTCTTCCGTCACAGACGGTCCTAACCTATCGCCGCCTGTGCTTCTCTCTTTCTTCTCTTCTGTCACAAACGACACTAACTTATCGTCGCTTGTGCTTCTCTATTCCTTTTCTTCTGTCAGAGCCGACGCTACCCTATCGCTGCCTGTGCTTCCTTCTTTCTCTCTCTTCGGTCACACTGGTGAAAGCACATTGCCACCCGTGCTCTTTCTCTTTTTCTCACTTCATGTCACAGCCGGCGGAGGACATCGTCGCCTGAGTTTTCCCCTTCCTTCTTCCATTGCCGCCTATGTCTGCCTTTACCTCTTCTTTTCCCTTTAACCTCAATCACGCTCTTCTTCTCCCTTCTTTCTCCCATTCTTTCTATTCCCTTTCTCTTCTTCTCTTCTCTCCCTTTCAGAGCTTTTTCCGTTTCTTTCTCTCACTCTTTTGTTTGATTAAGAAGGGTAAAGATTAGCTTTCCATGGTAGTCTTGTCGTTTAACCATAATGTTGTTGTGCTAGTCAGAGTTATTGTGCCCGCTTTATTGCCACGACGGACTAGTCATCATGTCTAGCTAGTCGTTATTGATACTGTCATCTAGTAGTATTTCTGTTGAGCTGATCTTAGTTACTGCACCCGTTTTACTCCACACTAGGACAATTACTTGTCAGTTCAGTCACTATGTTGATCTCCCCGCCTGGTCAACCCGAATAAGTCCCGAACCCACTTTAAATTCCTCTCTCATCGGTTGGTCAACCTGCTCTTGCACCGGAGCAAGGTTCCCAAGAGAGCTATCTCAAAGTCTCGAGTCTCCCTGAAACTCGAGACGCGTGCTGCTCGATCATTTAGATCCGAAGGGCGAGATTGAGGTACCTAACCAACTTGGCGACTCCACTGGGGACTTACTACCCCTTAGTCTGATCATGCTTTTTTAGCTAGTTTCTCCTTTCTATTTTTCTATTTTCACACATCACTTATGGTTTCTAGGTTTTGTAACCGATTCATCCGGATCGACGATTTTCTTATCCCCGCATTCGCGAGTGTCCCCAGGGAACAAGTTTCTCTTACTTCGCTCCCAACCCTTCTTTTGAGCAAAGACCCCGGGTCTAGCTCTCAGGTCTTGATCTGAATTAGTGAGAGCAGGGACCTAAAAGTCCTTAACGCCCCATCTCCTAACTCTGGTGGAACCTCCACCAAGGCACCCTGCATTCGCAGCACTTCTGTTGCCAAACACAGCATGCACCCTTCCACCAGCAAGTCACTTATCGGTCGTATTGCCGAGGTATGCTAGAAGGCTGCCCATTCCCTATCTGCAAAAGGCAAACAAGTTGTCATTGCTTCTGTGGGTCGTAGCGAGGCTACCCCCCAAATTCCTGCACCACCACGAGTCTTTCTGCCTAGAGGCTCGATACATCGAGGAGGAGACCCTGTGGCCTCCACCCTTTGCATGCACCATAAGTGTAAGGGCAGCAACGCCGGTGGGATAAGAAGAGAGTAGCGCCGGTTGGGGCAGCATCGGTGGGATAAGAGGAGAGTAGTGCCGATTGGAGTAGTGCCGATTGGATAAGAAGAGAGTAGCGCCAGTGGGATAAGATGAGAGTAATGCCAGTTGGATAAGAAGAGAGTAGCGTGCCGGCTGGAGCAGCACTGGTTGGAAGAGAAGAGAATAGCGTCGGCTGCAGCGCCAGTTGAATGTTTGAGAGTGCAGCGCCGGGAGTGTCTTAGTCAAATGTACAACCTCTGTACAAGTCAGAGCCACCCCGTATGTGTTAGAGCAATGAGTGATTGCGTCAGCCACAGTCCAACCACCCTCTCCTTTTAAGCCTTGGGCCACACAAGTCTCTTTCCCTCTCTCTTGAAGTTCCCTGTTGCCCCTTTCAAGATAGCCCACTAATGAAGCCAAGGAAAGCCAGTGAAGGCCATGAATGAGGATTTGTGATATTGTGAGAAGTTAAGGTAAGTGGGTTTAACTTTATGCATCCATGAGTGTTGTAAAAATTTTGAAATGGATTAGATGATATAAAAGAAAATGTGAAGAATGAATGGGTAAACATGAGGTTGAAGTTTCAATTTGTGCTTCTCAATGCCATGACTGTGTCTACCACATGTTTGATCTTTTTATTTATGGAAACTCATGAAATAGCTCACTGTGAGACTCCTTATCATGAATAAGGTTCCAAGCCCAAAGTGTAGCTTGGGTAGGAAATATTAAGTGTTCCTTAAAAGTATATTAACTTGATAATGTGAATTTCCAGAACTGTGAATGTTCTTACATCCATATGTTCGATGACCAAATGGCATCCAAATAGGACCAAATCGGTCCCAAATGAAAGACGTGTGTATACTCCAAGTTTGGCTTTTTGTTATGATAATATTTCGCATGGATAAAAAGATATGGCCCTAAATGTTGAGGCATGACACTGTTCACAGTCGCTGCTATTCCCAGCAACTGTGGCCCTCTTTGGGCAATGCTTTTAACCTAGCTAATGGTATCCAAAACCTTGAAATTACTGCCATTGGAAAGGTCTATGAATGTACTTAAAGTTGCATGTTTTGAGATGTTTGAAACTCCCCATGGATTTGGAACTATGACCGGAAAAGCGCAAACATGTCACTGTGCACTATTGCAGGGAAATTTCCAGCAATTAAGGCTCACTTTGTACTGAGTTATTGACCCATCAAATGACACCCAAATTTCTTCAAATCAACATACAGGAGTCGAGTCAAGTTGGGGCACGCTGGCCCCCTGCTGAACGACCTACCGCGCTTGGGTCTGACTGGTAGACCTGATTCACCTAGATATTCAAGACTTTGATGTACTTCTAGGCATGGATTGGTTGTTTACACAACATGCCACCGTCGAGTGCCATGAATAGATGGTAACCTTTAAACGTCAGGATCAAGCGGAAGTACACCTTGAGGGCATTAGTCACACTTCTGCTTTGTACTTTATCTCTGCCCTCCGGGCCTCTCACCTCTTGGCTAAGAGATGTGTAGGATATTTAGCATATGTAGTAGAGAATAGGGATGTTTAGACCCAGTTAGAAGAGATACTCATAGTAAAAGAATACCCTAACGTGTTCCCCGAAGAAATGCCATCCTTGCCTCTAGAAATTGAAATTGAGTTCGAGATAGAGGTAGTACCTAGCACCGCTCCCATTTCTAAAGCCCCTTATAGAATGGTCCTAGCTGAATTGAAAGAGTTAAAAGAGCAATTGCAGGAATTATTAGATAAGGGATTTATCCAACCTAATGTGTCACCCTGAGGTGCACCGGTCCTATTTGTGAAGAAAAAGGATGGGTCCTTGAGATTATGTATTGACTATAGGCAGTTGAACCACATGACGGTGAAAAATAAGTACCCTCTGCTTAGGATTGATGATCTCTTTGACCAACTCCAGGGAACCCCAGTGTTTTCAAAGATTGACCTCAGATCGGGTTATCACCAATTGCGAGTCAAGGAGGGAGACATCCCAAAGAATGCTTTCAAAACTCGATACGGTCACTATGAGTTTCTTGTGATGCCATTCGGGTTAACGAATGCCCCCACTGTGTTCATGGATTTGATGAATAGGGCGTTCAAACCCTTTCTAGATGATTTTGTAGTGGTGTTTAATCGATGATAGCTTGATATATTTGAATAATCAAGAACTGCATGGACAGCATCTAAGGATGGTCTTGCAAACTTCGAAGTTGGAAAGACTGTATGCTAAGTTGAGCAAGAGCGAGTTTTGGCTCCCCATGTGGCCTTCCTTGGACACATTATTTCTAAGGATGGGATCACATTTGATCCCTCTAAGATCAAAGCCGTACTTAAATGGGGTAAGGCCAACAAATGTAACTGATGTTCGTAGCTTCCTAGAACTGACAGGGTACTATAGGCGCTTTGTAAAAGGATTCTCAAAGATAGCGCTCCCCCTAACTTGGTTGGCGCAAAAGAATGCAAAATTTGTATGGTCAAAGGAGTGTGAGAGGAGTTTCTAGGAATTTAAAACGAGACTAGTCACAACCCCATTATCAGCCTTGCTCGAAAGAAATGAAGACTTTGTGGTTTATATCGATGCATCCCATAAAGGGCTCAGATGTGTACTTATGCAGAGAGGTCAAGGTATAGCTTACACCTCCAGACAGCTAAAGCCGCATGAACAAAACTATCCCACTAACAACTTGGAGCTCGCGGCAGTAGTGTTCACGTAAAAACTCTGGAGGCACTACCTTTATGGGGCCCAGTTCAAGGTGTTCACGGACCATAAGAGTCTCAAGTACCTGTTTTCCCATAAAGAGTTAAACATGAAGCAAAGAAGATGGATGGACTTATTGAATGATTATGACTGTACAATTGATTACCAACCAGGCAAGACTAATGTAGTAGCCAATGCTTTAAGTTTAAATGTTGTGGTCTCTGTGGCACATTTGATGGTTCGAGAAATGAAGGTGTTAGAAGATGTGGTGAAGTGGCACCCATCTTAGCCCCGTAGTGAGGGGGAAGCAATGCTGTCATGTTTAAGAATGGAACCCCGATTCCTTCAACAAATCCGAGAGGCCCAAAAAGGAGATTTCCAGCTGACAAAATCCTTGAAAAAATAAAAATGGAAGGAAAAGGAGATTTCTTTATGAGCAGTGATGACTTGTTAAGGTTTAGAGGTCGAGTGTGTGTTCCTATTGATGAGAAGATAAAAAGGGTTTTCCTAGAGGAAGCACACCACTCCCGTTACACAGTACTCCCAGGGAGTACAAAGATGTACCAAGATTTGAAAAAGAACTTCTGGTGGAACAACATGAAGGAAGATGTGACATAGTTTGACGCTAAGTGTTTGACATGCCAGCAAGTGAAGGCAAAACATCAGAGACCTGCAGGACTATTACAGCCCCTACCCATACCACAATGAAAATGGGAACACATCATGATGGACTTTGTTTCTGGATTACTGAGATCAAGTGCAGGGTATGATAGTATCTAGGTTGTGGTGGACCGATTAACTAAGGCTGCTCACTTCTTATCAGTTCGCACGACCTATACTCTGGATAAACTAGCCTAGTTGTACATCAGAGAAATTGTGAGATTACACAGAGTGCCCATCAGCATTGTGTCAGACAGGGACACTAGATTCACCTCTAGAGTTTAGGCAAGTCTGCTGTCAGGATTGGGAACCAGACTTACATTTAGCACTGCCTTTCACCACCAAACAGTTGGACAGTCAGAGAGAACCATCTAGACATTGGAGGACATGTTAAGGATGTGTGTCACATACTTTAAGGGAAGCTGAGAAGACCGTCTACCCCTGATAGAATTTTCCTACAACAACAGCTTCTAATCCAGTATTCAGATGGCACCTTATGAGGCCCTGTATGGAAGAAAGTGTAGGTCACCCGTCTGTTGGGACGAGGTAGGTGAAAGAAGACTATTAGGACTCAAAATGGTTCAGATGACTTTTGAGAAGATTGCCTTGATTAGAGATCGGCTCAAGATAGCCCAAAGTCAGCAAAAGAGCTACACTGATAATCATCGAAGAGACCTCGAGTTTGAAGTAGGGGATCAAGTCTTCTTGAAGGTATCACCAACCAAGGGTGTTACGAGATTTGGTAAAAAAGGGAAATTGAGCTCATGATTCATTGGACCTTTTAAAGTCCTGGAAAGAATTGGAAGCGTGGCTTACCGACTTGCCCTGCCACCTGAACTGGCCAACGTCCACACTGTCTTCCATATATCACTACTAAGGAAATACCAACTTGAGTTGTCTCATGTCTTGGAGTATAAACCAATCTCGCTCAGAGAAGATTTAACCTATGTTGAGCAACCAATTGGGATTTTAGACAGAAGAGTACAAGTGTTGCTCAATAAAGAAATTCCCCTAGTCCGGGTACAATGGCAATATCATTCAGGGGAAGAATCGACATGGGAACAAGTGGATGAGATTAGGGAGAACTACCTCCACCTTTTTAGTTAATGTTAATATGATTTTGAGGACAAAATCCCTTTAAAGGGGGGGATGATGTAAGGGCCACAATTTTCTCCCAAGCCAGTATCACCGCGTGAGAAGAGAGATGTAATGTCGAGTGAAAAGGCGTAAGGATTTTCACCACGCGCGAAAGGCGTATGGAGTATTACCACGCGCGAAAGGCGTATGGAGTATTACCATTTGAGGCATTTTCGCCCGTGTTTAAGGAGCAGCGCAGGGTGGAGCAACATCAGTTGGAGCAGTGCCTGTGAGATAAGAAGAGAGTAGCGTCGGTTGGAGCAGCGCCAGTGGGAGAAGAAGAGAGTAGCGCCGATTGGAGCAGTGCCGGTGGGATAAGAAGAGAGTAGTGCCGATTGGAGCAGTGGCAGTGGGATAAGAAGACAAGAGCATCAGTTGGATAAGAAGAGAGTAACGCGCCATTGGAGCAGCACCAGTTGGAAGAGAAGATAATAGTGTCGGCTGGAGCAGTACCAGTTGGATGATAGTGCAACGCCGGGAGTGTCTTAGTCAAACATACAGCCTCTGTACATGTCAGAGCCGCCCCATACATGTCCGAGCAATGAGTGATTGCATCAGCCCAAGTGTTTTCTAGCCACCCACTCCTTTTAATCCTTGGGAAACACAAGTCTCTCCCATTTTTCTCAACTTTTCCCTCTCTTGAAGTTCACTGCTGCACCTTTCAAGACAGCCCTCTGGTCTGGTGAAGCCAAGGAAATCCCGTGAAGGCCATGAGTGGGGATTTGTGATACCGTGAGAAGTCAAGGTAAGTGGGTTTAGCTTTATACATCTATGAGTGCTGTAAAAATGTTGAAATGGATTAGATGATATAAAGAAAAATGTGAAGAATGAATGAGTTAACATGACGTTGAAGTTTCAGTTTGTGCTTCTCAATACCACGACTATGTCTACCACATGTTTGATCTTTTTATTTATGGAAACTCATGAAATCGTTCACTATGAGACTCCTTATCAAAAATTAGGCTCCAAGCCCAAAGTGTAGCTTGGCTAGAAAATATTAAGTGTTCCTTAAAAGTATATTAACTTGAGAATGTGAATTTCCAAAACTATGAATGTTCTTGCATCTATATGTTCGATGACCAAATGGCGTCAAAATAGGACCAAATCAGTCCCAAATGAAAGATATGTGTGTATACTCCAAGTTTAATTTTTTTTCATGATAATATTTTGCGTGGATAAAAAGATATGGCCCTAAATGTTGACGCATGACATTATTCACAGTCGCTGCTATTTCCAGCAAATGTGGCCCTCTTTGGGCAAAGCTTTTAACCTAGCTAATGGTATCCAAAAAAGTTGAAATTACTTCCATTGGAAAGGTTTATGAATGCAACTTTAATTGCATGTTTTAATATGTTTGAAACTCCCCACGTATTTTGAGCTATGACCCAAAATGCGTGAACACGTCACTGCACACTACTGCAAGGAAATTTCCAGCAACTAAGGCTCACTTTGTACTGAGCTATTGACCCATCAAATGGAACCCAAATTTCTTCAAATCACTGTTTTTGTAAATAAATGTGTATTATCTCAAGGCATCAGTATAAATGCTGATCATATGCATCCCAAGATGACTGCAGTCCCTGACCCTCATCCTTTACCACACTTGATGGAGACAGCTCTCTCTTGTGCCAGAAGAGATGACCGGCTACAGTCCCGATCACAGTTTTGGCGTTAGGTCTATCAAAATCTCAAAGCTAGTCTGCGAATCCTCACCAAGGAAGTGACTAAGGCATTCAAGGCAACCACCTTTGATGACCCTCTTCACCTGAATCCCATCTACCCTCTTCAGATGACGAAGCCTGAAGAAGAAGTACACTCACCCTGCACCGTGGCTAGTGTTGTATAAAATGACCAAGCCACTCAGCAGCCGCGGTCTCAAGACCATCTAGAACTAGTCCTCACACGATTGTCATACAAGAGTCGAATCCAGTCTAGGCATGCTGACTGATCTGCCGCACGTGACCCATCACGTTCACAATCCATCAACTACAACTAAGGCTGACCTCCCAAGAGAAACAGTAAGCGTGATGGTTATAGACGAACCTGGCTCCCAGGAAGACCGCACGAACAAATTTGAAGATATGGTGCGCGTAATGATGGAGAAGATTGATCGTATAAACACCGCACGACAATCAGCTAACCATGAGGTCAATTCCCACCACTCAGATGGTGCACCTCCAAGGCAGCCCGTTCCCTCTGCCTCACAGGATAATTTTGTCCTTCACCGCGTCTCACAGGCAGACATCGATGGTGACCCATAGCTTAAAGAATAGGAAAATTCCAGAGACACAGGGTGCATCACCTTATCAAAGGCCATACCCTTCATACATGAACCAATTGCCGTATCCCTCAGATTACAAGAAAGGGAAGTTTCCCCTATTCAACGGAACAACATCCCCGAACCAGCATAACGGCCACTTCCAGGCAGCATGTCGAGAAACAGCAGCTGATGGGAGACTCCTTCACCGTCAGTTTGTTGAAACCCTTGACAGCCTAGCTTTTCAGTGGTATGCTTGACTTCCCCCAAACTCAGTGCATACTTGACACGAAATGGAAAAATTGTTCCACTAGCGTTTCTAGGAGGTCGGAGAGAGGTTCAAACCATCGAGCTTCTCACTCTGACCCAAGCCCCCGATGAGCCTGTGGACTAGTTCATATCAAGATGGAGAAATTTAGTTGCTCGCCATCTGAACGCCATGCTAGAGAAGGAAGCGGTTCAAACTTGTGTGCGGAACATGCGACATGAAATCGCTATACAGGTTGAGGCCTCTAATCTGACTTCCATGTCAGAACAGATCTCCAAATCAATCTGCATAGAAAGCTTATCATGCCACCACTATGGGTCACGACCACCTTCTGCAAGCTCGAGGAACAACCGGGGTAATGGAAGCTCTAAGAGTAACACCCAGAGCAGCCAACAAAAAGGAGTGATCAGCACAGCCACCGTAGTCATTAATCTGAAGAAGGTTCCCTCCCAAACTTTGAACCACTTTAAAGCGGTGAGCACAGTAAAAACAACTCCTCAGACAGGGAAGCAACAACAGTCGTACAATCGAGTATCCCCGCCGATGAATCTTAATCGGGATGATTACTTCACCAAGCATAGGAACAGGGTCTACCACTTTGAGAAGGAATGGGTCCCTACACTATTCCGGTTATTATTAGAATAGAATATGATAGAGATTCCAGAAGCCAAGTTCCCTGAACAAGCTGGGCTCGATACTCAAGCGAGTTATTGTGCTTACATAGAAGGATCAATCACCCCACAGATGATTGCTTCATGCTAAAGTACATTATCGAGACCCTGATTCAAAAGGGTCAGATAAAGCTTGAGGACTTAAAGAAGGCAATCGGGGCAGCAGAAGCCTCTCATGCAGTAACAGTCCAAGGGGAAGATGAAACCCCTGGTATCCTTCATGCCTTCTTTGTTATAATGCTTCAAGAAGGCCTAATCACCCCAAAACTGGCAAGGCAGCCTCGACACCTTGCTCAGGGGACTGAGGACCATTGGTTCGTGTACCTCCAGATATGGGCCCACTACCTGTGGGAATGCACCAGTTTTCATGATATATTCGCAAAGAAAATGCTGGAATGTCAGGAGTTTTACAATGTCCCAATAAGTGATTCTCAGGCCACTGCTCCACTAGTGCAAGAGGATCTCCCAACACAAGACCTTCCTAATAATGATTTAGACTCTGCTTAACCCTCGACTTCCCAGCCATAGATAGTCCACCATGGGTGAAGTAGACTCAAGTCCTTAAGAAGAGAAGCAGTTCAAGCTATGGCTGTTCACAAGCCTAGTGAGACGAATCAAACCCCACCTCAGAAAACCAGAAGGAGACGGGCACCAAGAGCTGCTCATCGTAGAAACAAGATGGCTCGACCTCTAGTTAAGCAGGAATTTTTCAGGCTCCTTCCCCCATTGCCAACTTTACTAAACTTTATCCTTGGCGCAATCATTCTTCCTTCTCTATCCCATCAAGAAGATGTCCCTAAGTCATCTTCTCCTCAGAGCACGTCCAATGAGGATGACGACGTTAAAAGCACCCTTGAACGGTCTAAGCAAGGGAAAGACCTAAAAGACCCCGTGCACACGTCTACACCTAGTGATAACGTAAAAAGCTGCTCAAATCGGTCTGATGAGTGGAACGATCTTGAAAGTCCCCCACTTTTTGACCCTTCTCCTTCTTCTTCTTCTACTTTTCATCCTTCATCTTTCATGTCTCTTGCAGGTACAACCTTGAAATATCCGGACTTTGAGGCTCTTGACAAAGAACTTAAAGGATCCAACATAAGCAGGATGCAACGTAAATGATTGAAAAAGGCTCTAGCCCAGGCAGCTGGATTCTTAACAGTTGTTGATGCCCTGACAGCTAAAGCTAAAACAGAGGCACCTTCTTCAAAGAAACACAAAAAGACAAGGTCAAAGAAACCCCAGTGGCCCCCTAAGCCCGACTTTGAGCAAAGACTAAGATAATTAAGAAGACAAAGTTTCTATGATCAAGAGGAGTATCATATGGTGCAAATCTCAAGGGTATCACTCAGCACAGGGCAGATAACCTTAAGATTCAAGAAAATGTTGCGGCCTCCACCTCAAAAGTCATGCACCTTGAAGTTTCCTAGTTCGCCACTTCGCCCCAATTCAAATACCAATCTTCATATCCTACAACTCCCTGGACTCCTTCCTAATCCCAATACCCCAAACAATCCACCTATTCTCTAATTTCCTGGGATACCTCTGACTCAAACGCTCCCAAACCTCAAACCTCCATCACCCAAACCAAGTCTGCCGAACAATCAAGTCAGCCAGCAAGACAAGATAAACCTCTTCCACCCTGATCTGCTCCTCAACCCAACATACCACCCAAACTAGTGGCAGGACTAGGAGCACAAAGGCTTAACCAACAAAAGGTGATATATGATGTGATAGGGCATCTGAGGAAGCTTCCATCCCTTCTTAGTATCTACGATGCTCTCATGCTCTTAAAGGATTACCAGCTGGCTTTGGTTAAGGCTCTCTCTAACCCAAAGGTGTACGAGACCGAAGTAGAACCCATTGAGATGGACCCGGTGATTTTAGAAGGATGTACACCAATCACCTTTTTAGAGGACGATCTGTAGCTGGGAGAAAATTTTCATAATCGCCCTCTCTTTGTCACTGGCGAATTACATGCATGCCTTGTCTACCGAATCATGTTAGATGGAGGGTCGACAGTCAACCATATCCCAAGGAGGATCCTTACTCGATTAGGGTTAGGGTTAGAAGTTCTTACTCCGACCCACGTCACAGTTCAAGGGTTCAACCAGTCAAGAGAGAAGTCAGCTAGCACAATTCACCTTCGTTTCAAGATCGGTGTACTGAACGATTTACGCTCAGTTTCATGTAATCAACACCGATACTTCCTACAACATTCACCTCAATCTGCCATAGGGCGTGGTTCCATCGATATTGCATCAGTGCTTCAAGAATAGTCAAGATGGGAGACAGCATACGGTCTATGCTGACAAAAGACTGTTTTCTGTAGCCAAAACCCACTAAACTGATGCAAAATATTATTTCATAAATCTGATGTCGCCTCAAAAGCTGAATGAGGGGGATCATAAGTCTACAACTAAGATACGATCTTCGCCTCATGAAGATGTTGAGGACATCGGGAGAACACTGGTAAACATGTTCAAAGAGGAGGAAAGGCAAGGGAAAACTTTCCCTTTAACCCCTATTCATTCTAGCATCCCAACAATCATCCCTAAAGAAACCCCATCTTCACTTGAAGAGGAGTCTTTGCCCTCTGCCCCTAGTTCTGGGCCACCTTTGCCAGAAGATGAACCAGAGGTCATTTCTAAGATTGGGCAAGTCATGGGGATAGAATTCTCAGCTCCAAAGATTACCTATTCGTCGAACCATCAAAAAGTCCTGCAGATCCCCATCTCACTCTTGAAAGCAGAAATGGCATATCAATCACTGCGAAAGATTTTTCAAAATCCGGTTGCTATAAGTATAAAGGATGCTCCTCGAACCAGTGACCAGCCGCAAATTCTACTCTTCCCTGGTCTGGTGGGCGGAAAACAGTTTGAGAAAGAACAGTCTTCTTCCCCTCAAGAGCAGGATCCCCTAGCAAACTTAAGACGCAAAGTTCACAGTCTTCGGAGCTAATTGGAGGTTATGCGTATTGCTTCAAAACATCTCAAGGAGCTTGTGCCTGAGACCAAAAGCTATGATGGGTTTGAAGTGAATGCACCCCTAATGGAGGCTAAAGCCCCTCCTGACTGGACTATCTATAGTGAGCAGGCTCATCAAATGATGAGGAAAATGAACTATGATCCCTTGGCCAATTAAACATTAAGAGGAGAAAAAGCAATGACTCCCCATTTCGAAGCTATCCAAGCCACGGCAGCCCGTCATGGGACTAAACAAGGCCTAAGGTATTAGCCCCTTGAGACAATAACTATTGCAATAAAAAAAAAGATCACATGAGGTGTAGCAAAGTAAGAGGAGAATGAAATCATGCAGCAAAGTCAGCCAGAAAAGAAAAAGAAGTATCTTATTCATGAGTTCAGACTTTTTACTAATGCTGGCAAAAGAAAAGACATTTTAAAAAATGATCAATTGTCTTATTGATCTGTACTCTACATGCTACAGGAGAAGTCTCCATGTATTAGACACGCTCTTTTAGTTCGGCCACCATTCGCGTCTCCTCCTCCACCGCCACAGTTTCGGACTCAATGGTGTGAGTGAGTTCGGATAAATCCGCAACCAAAGAGGCCTCCATGGCCCTCCTCTGAATCATCTCGATCTCAAGGCCAGCGAATTCCTACCTCAATATTTGTATCCCTTCTCTTATTTTGATCATCCTCTTGTAACAATCTTGCGCCTCCTTCTTGAGATCCAGCTGACGGCCATGGCACTCTTCTCAGTGCAAGAATCTATCTCCTCGCGACGATGCAAGATTGACTCCTCCAAAGAGGCTAGCCTACTGGTTTCTGCCTCATGATGCAGCATTCCAGACTGCCAACTCTCCAACTCATTTAGGGTTACATCGAAATGGGGAAAGACTTATGGCGCACTCTCGACAACAGTGGCCAACTTCATTCGACATCACATTATATACCGGTTTGGGGTGCCTGATCCGATTATCTCAGATAATGGCCCCCAATTTCGAAGTCACCACACTGATCACTTGGTTAACCAGTTTGATTTCTAATGGAGATACTCGACTATGTACCACCCTCGAGCGAATGGATTGGTTGAGGCCTTCAATAAGACTTAACACAAACCAAGTAAGACAGTCCAAACAAAGTTTAACTCTTGTATTGCAGTAAAAAGGAGTTACAAGTAACAAGTCAAAAAGCCCATTATTAGGGAAGTTACAAGTCTCTTACATCTGAGGATATGAGGACGATTACAAACCGAAACCCGCAGTGTTGCTCTTGCATCTAAGGATAAGAGGATGTTTATAGGCCCAAAGAAATGCTCTCCTCATGAAAAAGAAGAAAACCCACCAAAGAAATGTTGTCCTCATGAAGAAGACGCAAACCCACCAAAGAAACAGCCTCATCATGAAGAAAAACCCCACAAAAGAATTGCTTTCCCCATGAAGAAGAAGCAAACCCACGAAAGAATTGCTCTCCTCATGAAGAAGAAGCAAACCCATCAAAGAAACACCCTCATCATGAAGAAGAAGCAAAACCACTTGGAGAGTCAACTTCAATTCATCTAATGAGTACCACCAAAGAGGATGGTTACAGGCCAAAAGAAGAAGCCAACCATTTCTGAGTCAGCTTCAATTCATCTGACGAGTATATCAAACATACAAAGCAAACTTCTCTGATAAGGAACTGGCCTATGATGGGGAGCACACCCTGTTTACAGTGGATGCCTTTCCACAAAACAACATGGACTTCACTGTTGTGCTGGAGGACTTGGCTTCCAACGGGCATCATAAGCCAGGCTTTACCACTCATCACCACCCTTTGCCTACCAAGTCAACGTCGTGCACGAACATCGCCGCACATGGCTCATCGTCATGCACAACAGTTCCCACCTCCAACTCATTACTGCACGCGAGCAACGTCGTGCGTGTCATGATGCTGACCATGCACTGATAAGCATCGTCTGAGGCTAGTGTCGGTTATGTCTTCCAAACGCTAGCACCGGCTATGCTACTAACTTCCAGCGCCGGCTGCCTTTCTTGAGGACTAGCACTGACTGTGTTTCTAAAAGGTCACCGCAGGCTGCGTCTTTAATGCCTATCACTAGCTGCGTATATTAAAGGCTAACATTGGATGCCTATCCTGAGTCAGTGCCAGCTGTGTTTTAAGGTCTCTCACCACCGTGATTGATCACCTTCTAGTCGCTCTTCGATTTCCATGTGTCTCCTCGATTCTCTAGACCCCTCATTTTCTGGGCCAAAGTCTCTTCCTCTCCCCGATGATTGCACAATTTCCAATGACAACTGTCGCCTGGCCTAACACATGACTCACAAATGTGGATGACAACTGTTCACCTCCTTGCAACTGTCGACCTCCAACGATGGTTTGTTTCCCCCTTACCCTTCGGCTCCTGCCTGAAACTCCCTTTCGCTATCGAAAATCCTCTGCAACTTTTCCCCAAAACATCGGGAAACCACTTATGCCAGCTAGAAAACAATCAAAACTAGCAAAAGTTCACCCAGCAGCCCCTCACTGCAACTTTCACCCTTTTTCTCACCAAAATCACTGCCGAAATCCTGGTAAAAGTCTTCAAAATCATGGCTAGAAGCTCTCTATTGTCCTTGAAAAATCATTGTTTTCATAGCAAAACTCCTTTGTGGCTTCGTTACGTTCACTCCAAACTCCGGCAACTTCACCGCAACTTCCCCTACGTATTGGCGAACTCCGGCCAATCTTGTTGAAATTCCCTTGTGCTCACCCAAACTTTCATCGAAAATCCCCTTCTCACTATTAAAATCTTATTTACTTCAAGTTTTTACCTTTGGTGAAAAAGTGAAAATGAAGGCTACCCCCTTTTTATAGCTAACGCTTTCCTTAAAAGCCCCTCACAAACTAGGAATCCTAGCCATGTCCAGGGAGGCCAAACACCAATGGGCCGGACCGGGTCGGGTTCTGTCCCTAGGCCCGAGGCAAGTTTTACTGCTACCTGTAAAATCCCATTCCAACAGAAGTCAGGACGGGTCGGGCTCAGTTCAGGGCCCGAATACTAATCTACGCTCAGCACCGGCTATGTTGTTGAAACTACCCAGCTTCAGCTGTGTCCTCAGCAACCCCAATGCTGGTTGTGTCCTCAGTAACCGCAACGTCGCTTGTGCTCTCAACGACTCAGTGTCGGCTGTGTTCAAAAGACAACATGGGTTGTCCTCAGCATCGACTGTGTTTTCAACCACCTAATGCCAACTGAGTGTTCAAGAAATGATATTGGCCATTCTCTGTGCCTGCTATGTTTTCAACCACCCAACGCTAGCAGAGTATTCAAGAAGTAATGTTGGTTGTGCCTAACGTCAGCGGTGTTCTCAACAGTCCATTACCACACACCATATACTATTGTCTTCTCGAGTGAAGTTGCACCTTGACTGCAACCTATTATTCCCAGTAGAGTGGTACCCAGGTCGTTCAATTCGGGCCATGTCTTCTCATCCCCAGTAGAAATCATACTTGTACTGTAGCTCCTTATTCTCAGTGGGGGTTTAGGGGACAAGTATGAGTCTCTTATAGGTGAAGTCAGCTTCTGTCTAAACCTTCTGTTAGCCTTAAACATTTTATCCCTAGGGAGTCAGGTTGCCATCTACAGGCCTATTCCTCATGGAGCTTCACCTACATGGTGACCCACATTTGGTCAATGATGCATAACCTTAAACTGCATAGCTTTGGTCTTGGTGAACGACCTTAAAACTGCATGGTCCAAACTATACAACCATAAACTGTAGTGTAGGTCTAGCTACACAACCGTAAACTACACGGTCCAAACTATATGACTCTAAACCTTATTACATGTCCTAGCTGCATGATATTAAAAGGCTTAGCACCATGGTCCAAACTATATGACCATAAACTGTAGCGGAGGTCTAGTTGCACGACCTTAAACTGCATGGTCCTAGTTGCATGACTTAAAACTACATAATCATGGTCCAAGCTATATGACCTTAAACAGTCGTGCACGCCCTGGCCGCACTACGTTAAACTATTTTGCACAGGTTCAGGAGGCATGACCTTAAATTCGCTCCCACATACATGAACACACCTTTTACGTGCATTTTCACGTACGTCTTCCCTAACTGATCTGTTGGTGTATGCGCACCACCTTCATTACCTCCCCAATGAGTATATTTGTTTCATCATCTTCCATTATTCCCCATTGAGTCTCACCCGTACTCACAAAACGGCAAACCATCCTGCCACCCATACTTGTCGTAAGCTAGTGGGTCACAATGTTTCACTTGCCATTCATACATCATCCATCTTTCATAAGTAGCCTCGTGCCATCTCCCCAAAGTGAGCTAAAACCACCACCATACCCACTCCATGGCCTCCACAGACTGTCGTTCATCACCATGACGATCCAGATGTATGACTTTAAACCATAGTGCATGTCCTGGCTGCATGACATGAAAAGGCTTCGCACAAGTCCCAAAGGAATGACCTTAAACACGCCTTCAAAAAATATATATATAAATGGGCATGGTGTATACATTAACAAGGGAATGCCAGGAGTAAAAAGGACGAATAGGCATGTTCATGAAACCATGAGTAAAAGCATTTCGTGAATAAAGACCGGGCAAGGTAAAAACCCGAAAGGGCATCGTGAGTAAAAATGGAAGAATAAAGGTGGACATGGTCGAATGGTCATGAGTAAAAGAGCCCCAAATAAAAGGAAGTTGGTGAAAACCATCTCTACGGCGCCGCTTCCCAAGTTCAAGTGAAAATTTGTAAAGAACGCTTGAACAAATAAACAAGTTGATGCAGCGTTCACCTCAATAGGCGGCTTCAACCCACACTCAACAGAAAAAACTCCTTGGTGTCACAATACCAGAACCCAAAAAATACGAGCTTCAAGGAAAAGATTCCAACAGCCTGAGCCCAGTTGCAAAAAGGACTCCAAGGATAGAAGATTCATCAAGAAAGTAAGACAAGTCTCATGAAGAGAAGCATCATTCCTAGGAGGTTACGAAACGCACTCCCAGATGCCTTGAGAAGGCTAAGTCAGCCATGACTTTGGACCTGCTATGTAACGACCTGCTAGTAGTGGGTAGGGGTTATACCCAAAGCTGGTCACCTCGATAAACTGAGGTACCCTACTCGCAAAGGAACCAGCCATGACTTTGGACCTACTATGTAATGACTTGCTAGCAGTAGGTACGGGTTATACCTAAAGCTGGTCACCTCGATAAACTGAGGTACCCTACACGCCAAAGAATAACTGATGCACGACAAAGAAGAGCGCCAACAAAAGGCTCTTCAGCAAACCATCCAGAAAAAACAAACAAGGAAATCATTTTGACAAACCAAAAGACGCCCCAAGAAGGCTGAGTCAGCCATGACTTTGGACCTACCATGTAACGACCTGCTAGGAGTGGGTAGGGGTAATACCCAAAGCTGGTCACCCTGATAAACTGAGGTACCCGACTCGCCAAAGAATAACTGGTGCACGACGCAGACAAGTGCTGACCAAAGGTTCTTTTATTGTCTATCCAAGAAAAATAAACCCAAACCAAATGGGAACAATGCCCTTCGACACAGTGCTCAATTAACAGACGGGTCTGATTCTGACTAATGAGGTCCGTACAAAATCCTCAACTATAGAATCACAAATAGTCCACACGAGGGTGAGGAATTAGACAAGATCCCTCAAAAATGTCTCTTCTCCCCCTAAAGTCTCCACAGATGGACCTGTACATTACATCCAAACGTCTGAGCATCCTAGTTGCACAATTGCAAGAATCTCCTCGACGTTCACGAGGTCTTATGGCTAGGAAGAAAAAAGTATTAAAGCCAAACGAAAATTTCCAAATGTTATCCTTCTCTCTTCTCTCGAAGCACGACATTTGGCGGGGCAAGCTATTTGAACATATTTTTCAACACCTTGGTCCCTGATGCAAAACAAAGAGGAAGCAGGTCAATAAAGCCTACAAAACAGTGGAAATTGTAACAGTCTCATAATGGTCCTAAAATTGGTCAAGATCTTCATCAGTACTATTAAAATCCATTTTCCATGTTTTATCACGATCAAACATGTCTAAGGCAGTGAACACAAAGAAACAATTTCAGAAAAATTGGCCTCTAGCACCCTAAAATGGACCCCATAACTAGAAATATATTTTTAGGGCATCAAATTATTGTGGACACATCGCCATTGAATCAGGCATGGTCAAAAACCCCTATGGATCAAGTTTCGGCTTAATCGGACACTCCAAGACAAAGTTATGGGTAAAATACCAAAAAGGGGTAGGCCGCACACTACTCCCGTGTGGCTACCCTGTACCAAAACACCATTAAAGGTGGCTGTTTCCATAGTCATGGGCAATAAATTTTGGGGTCCATATCTCACTCTATCCTAGTAGGATCATGCTCAAATGTTGGGAGCATGTTCGTCTTGACGAAACGAGCGTTTTGATATGTGGTACGCCCTATGACGATGCCCAAGCAGGGCGAAAAACTAGAGAGAAGTTGATAATTTGTGAAGAAAATTACATAAAATTCAGCAGTAGCATGCCTCACTTTGGCGGCCAAATCACGACGCTCGCATACCTGATCGCACGAAACCAATTGCATTATGTGCATAAGGTCTGAGGCTATCTCTGGTTCGAACCTTGCACACAATGAACGGATGGATTTCACACATGGAGGCGTCGAAGCTGCTGTAAATTCCAACTGCCGGATTTCAAGATTCCGGCCAAATTACGCAAGGCGACAAGATCTTCATCCGGACACGAAATCGAGCTGTGTTTGTTGAAACATGATCGTGACGGCATGCTCAATGCGATTCAGCAAAGAAACAGAAGAAAAAAGCATCAAGAACTGAACGCAGTAATGATCTGAAGTTTTTAAGATTCATCCAAAATTTAAGTCTTATTATCATGGTAAAAAAACATGATTCATGGCTCGAAGTTGGTATCAAATCGATGGCCATGCCAAGCCCTACAAGAAAACAATCATCTTTCGATCAAATGGACATCAAAACTACCCTGGATCAATCATGGAAGATCATGCAAGTTCTCGTGCAACAGCAGGGATTGTTCTGGAATTCCACACATTGTTAGGCAAAGGCAAAACAGTCCTTTTGCACCTATTTTTTAATTTCTTTTAATTCAATTAAATTTTAATTATCTTCAATTCTAAATAGTTTTTGAGCATCCACACATGTTTGTGCCCAATTCTATACAAACATGCAAAGCTTCATTGTAAGAAGACCTTTGATTCAACTTTCATTCATTCAATAAAATTTTGTTTATTGCTTGAGTTCGCGAGTGCATCTTGGAGAGAGAGAGAGAGAAGAGAGTGAAGAAAAGGGTTGATACCCTTCAGTAAGATAACTTTCTCTCTCCTCCTCTTTTCTCTCATCTTTCTCTCTCTTTTTCTCATCTTTATCCCTCTTTCTCTCTCCTCTTTTCTCTCTCATCTCTTTCTCTCTCTTCTTTTCATCTCTATTCCTCTTTCTCTCGCCTCTTTTCTCTATCATCTCTTTCTCTCTCTTCTTCTCATCTCTATCCCTCTTACTCTCTCATCTTTTCTCATATTTATCTCTCTTTCTCTTCCAATCTCCTTTCATGCTTCCATCAATATCTTTGTCCCTATATTCCTCCTCTAGTCTATCATGTCCCTCTTTCCCTGCTTCTCTTTCTCCATTCATGCATGGTAGGTCTATCATCTCGTGTGAAGCCTTCTTGCTCATGAGACATGAACAATGGGGTTGGGTCTCTGCCAAAGCTCTTTCTATTTCTTCTCTTCTGTCACATATGGCGTTAACCCATTGCCGGATGTGCTTCTCTCTTTCTTCTCTTCTGTCACAGACGATGCTAACCCATCGGCGCCTGTGCTTCTTTCTATTTCTCGTCTTATGTCACAGAAGGCACTAACTCCCCACTGCTTGTGCTCCTCTCTTTCTTCTCTTCTGTCACAGACGATGCTAACCTATCGTTGCTTGTGCTCCTCTCTTTCTTCTCTTCTGTCATAGACAGCGCTAACCTACCGCCTCCTGTGCTTCTCTCTTTCTTCTCTTCTATCAGAGATGGCACTAATCCATTGCTGCATGTGCTTCTCTCTTTCTTCTCTTATATCACAGACGGCGCTAACTCATCGCCGCCTGTGCTCCTCTCTTTCTTCTCTTCTGTCACAGTCGGTTAGTAGTCGGCGCTAACCTACCGCCGCTTGTGCTCCTCTCTTCTCTTTTGTCACAGATAGTGTTAACCTACCGCTGCCTACGCTTCTCTCTTTCTTCTCTTCTGTCACAGATGGTGCTAACCTATCACCACCTATGCTTCTCTATTCCTTGTCTTCTGTCCCAACTGATGCTACCCTATTGTTGCCTGTGCTTCCTTCTTTCTCTCTCTTTGATCCCCATGTTCTTCCTTCTTTCTCTCTCTTTGATCCCCATGTTCTTTCTCTTTCTCTCTCTTCATGTCACAACCGACAAAAGAAATCGTCGTCTGATTTTCTCCTTCCTTCTCCCATTACCGCCTATGTCTGTCTTTACCTCTTCTTTTCCCTTTAACCTCACTCACACTCTTCTTCTCCCTTCTTTCTCCTATTCTTTCTATTCCCTTCCCCTTCTTCTTCTCTCTCTCTTTCTGTTGTTTTTCTCTTTCTTTCTCTCACTCTTTCATTTGATTAAGAAGGGTCGAGATTAGCCTTCCATGTTAGTCTTGTTGTTTAGCGATAATGTTGTTGTGCTAGTCAAAGCTATTGTGTCTGCTTTATTACCACGACAGACTAGCCATCATGTCTAGCTAGTCGATATTAGTAATATCGTCTAGTAGTAATTCTGTTGAGCGGGTCTGAGTTACTGAGCCTGTTTTACTGCCATGCTAAGACAATTACTTGTCGGTTTAGTCACTGTGTTGATCTCTTCCCCCAGTCGAATGCTGCTCTCCCCCATTCTTCTTCCGTCATTCTTCTTTTCCTCTTTTTGAATGTGCATGTCCATGTACGTTCACCAAAAAGGCAAGGTGAGGTCTGAAGTCCCACCTGTCTTATAATATTTGCCATATGTGTGTGATTGCAGAAAACATGAGAATACAGGTCAAGGGAGGCGATTCCAAACCAATTTTACTACTGGGGGGTTTTCTTCATGATCTAAGAGGCCGCTCACGCAAGCCAGCCTGAATAAGTCCCGAACCCACCTTAAATTCCTCTCTCATCGGTTGGACCACCTGCCCTTGCACTCGAGCAAGGTTCCTGAGAGAGCGATCTCAAAGTCCCAGGTCTCCCTGAAACCTGAGACGCATGCAGCCCGATCATCCAGATCCGAAGGGCGAGATCAAAGCACCTAACCAGTGGACAATAGTGTACTCGAAATAAACTTCTTCGAGTACCACGTTGTCATGGGCTTTGGGGTAGAAGTGAGCATGTGTTGCTAGCCTTTTCCTTTGAAGCCAAAAATAGCAGTGGACCTACAAGTGTGTGCTCAATCATACAAGTGGCTTGAGAACCACTTTTAGTAGGTTCAGGTCCCAAGAGACCAAGAGCAAGTGAGGTGGTCTGGGGTAGCTTTTGCTTGCTTTGATTCATCAGAGCGATGGCTGAGCCATTTTTCATGACATGTTTAAGTGAGTGTCGAATTGCTTTGAAGCCACTCGGATGGGGTGGTTTGGCGATGGAACCGTGAACATAATGTGTGTGGAGAAAGATACTAATATGAGTTGTCATGGCCCAGTCTTCACCTCGATCCTCGCATAGGTGTGGATGTGGCCCGCACGCAGGATGGAAGACCCTCTCTCAAACAACTGTGGGGGATGCACTCGTGCAGGGCACCTGTGGGTGCGCGGGCACACAAGCTCTCTTGTGTGCGGATAGGAATCAACAATGAGAGAGAATTTACATCAAGGGAGGTACGTTTGCACCCTTGCCTCGACGCTTGGGGTTCGTGGGACACGCTCGAGCTGTTTGCCCTCTTAGAACAATCACGAAGCCCTCCGGCTGTCTGCCAGCACGGTTTGGATGGGGACTCTCTTCAGGTTAAAAGGTCCCTTCTCTCTCTCTCTCGTGCAACTGCAATGGAGCTCGGCTATCCCCCTTTCTGGCTACTTGGCCTAAGAAGGTGTGAGTTAAACACCTTCTCATGATCGGCACTCGCAGGCCTGCTCATGACTGCATGTCCCTAATGGGCACATGTTGTTGCTTAGGGTAGAGCATGCGTAAAAGAGAAGAGAGAGAGAAAGGGCGCGGGACGTGACCAGGCTTGAGAGAGAAAGAGAATGTACTTGCATGGGAAAAGATGTTTTCTCGCTCCAGGAAGGATGTGGCCATACACTTAGGGGTATTTTCTCTCTTTGGAAAAGTTTTCTCTCTCCTCTCTGTAGGATTAAGGGTTTAGAAGCAAAAGACAAGTGAAAACAAGAGTTATGCCTCTATTTTAGCTATGAACGCTGCTCAATAATCCACCCTTTTACAAGTGACTTAAGCTTGCTTATATAGAGGATTCACCAAACATGGGTGAATGCTCAAAAACAAAGCTTAACTACAATAAAGAAAGTAAAATAAAATCCCGAAATTAGGTGCAATGACCAAAATGCCCTAAGACCTTTTATGCTAATGACAGAGTTGTCTCTGCTTGAGGGTCCTTCCGCCATTGCCAGATCTTAGAAGCTTTTATGTTGACTTGTAGCGATGGTTCAGCCGATTTGTTGTTATATCCTTAGTGCTTGTTTAATTCTGAGCATTTTGATGCCCTTTAGTCGTGCTAAGGTAGCCTTTTCCCACGTGAGATGGAAGTCCCGCAAAATTTGTGACCTTCGGTTGCTAATGCCCTTCGACCTATGATGCTCTGAGACTTCATTCTGCTTGCATGTGAAAGAGAAGACTTTCACAGTCATTTTGCACCACGTTTGGTTTGTTTTGGTCTTCATTTGCAGCATTTCCTAGTTTGGGAGGTCACCTGGAAAAGGGATTCTGACGATCGAGCGGGTTTACTTTTTTGGTAAGTTGGGGATTTGTACTTATCGGGACTTGGATGAGGTACAATAGTTATACCAGTTCACAGCTCTTCGCGAGGTGGTTGCATTGAACTCGTCCTCATGATGATTCCATTCGCAGACCGAGTTGTGCTACATAAGGTTCGAGATGTCTTCTTCTTAAAACCTTGATTTTTCTAGTTTTGTGGTCACCTTCTTTCTAGAAGAAGTTTTACTCTGGGCCGCACCACAGTGCATGCCTTAAGTCAAAATGATGGGGCTAACGTGATCTAGAACATGTCAAAGTCTAAACTTTTTCTGGTTCTTGGTGAAGGTATTGTGGGTTCTTCGAAGTCCATCTCGATATGCGATGTTGCAGTCTCTGTGCTTGGGGACTAGTTCAGTGAGGCCGCACCGTGATAGTGTAAAACGTAGCCGTTTTGAGGCCGTACAGGCGTAGACCCCTTTTTAGTGGTCCGATTGAGACCAAATTTGGTCATCGGGGGTTTTTGACATTCTGAAGCTGCTAGCATAGGGCTACAGTTGTAGTGTCTCTCTTTGACGCGATAGCATTCCTCCCAAGTTGCCTGATTTGAGACTTATTTTGCAGCATGACTTTGGTATGTCAGTGTTTTGAGTATTGTCAGAACCAAGTTGTTACCAACTCTCTCCTTATTCGTGTGGGAGGTGTAAGTACGTCAAAAATGATGTATAACAACTTGCCCCGACCAATGTTGCACTTTGAGAGAAGCAAAAAGTGCAACATTCAGAATGAAAACTTTTTCATCGAAGTTCTTCTCTCAAATTCTTACTAAGACGTGTTTATTTCTTATCAACATATATTTTTCTTCTTAGTCACTAGCGCCAGCGCAATCCTTGAGGGGTAGATCTTGCTGAGCTTTTCCCTGGAGGGGGGTAACCAAAGTGGTCTCTAGGGAACTGGTGCCATGCTTTGAGGGCTTTCTCCAAGTCCTACTGGAGTTCATTTTTTTTTGGAGAGCAGACTGATAGGCTATCTTGTGGAGGGTTTACCATTCCATACCAGCGAAATCTTCAAATGACCTAGCTAGCGGGCGCGCTTTTGTGGGTGTTGATCCTGATCTAACAGGTAAGAAAAGAAAGTATGTTTTCGGTCTTTTGGCTGAAGTATATGTTGCCGGAGTTTATGTCGGCACTAGGGCCGGAATTTTTATTTGTCCTTTTGGCTAGAACTTTTGTCGGCGCTGGGGCCAGAATTTTTTGTTGGCTAAAAAAATGGAAAGTAAAACAATGTTTGGCATGGTGTAAACAATCTTAGCAATTCGATCCAGATCGAACGGCTAAGAAGTGGGGTAACATATTACTTATATGTCGTTGGGGTCACATAGAACATTTGACATTAAAGAGGATATCCCTGACCATTTATATTTTATCTTCAAGTCCTTTTTCTTCACCATTTTTTATTTTAAAAAATGCCCCCAGATCAGAAATATTGGTTCAAAACCCAGACCTTTACTTTTGAATTGATGATTTCATGCAATGGTTCCGAACTCTTTTATCATTGGTTCGGAACTGCTAATTCCAAACTCTTGTTTTGTACATGAAAAACACCCTAGTTTCAAACTAGCGTTTAGAAGTGGGTTTTTGTACTCGGAATAATTATAAACCAACAATAAAGACATTAATTTGAGTGTTAGTTCCGAACAAGGGGTATTTTGGGAAATACATAAAAGAGTCAGGAACATAAATTACAAAATATCGAGGACATTTTTTAATTCCACTAAGTATAGGGGAGATTAGCATAAATTTTCTCTGTAATTATAATAGTAGATTATAATACGAGCTTTAAAATCTTTTATATTCTCTTTCAATAGTGATGTTTTTATGATGCAGGGAGAAAATAACATGGGAAAAATAAAAACAAAATGTTGAAAGAATGTACCCTCTCTCAAGGTCTACAAGGAATCCACCCCAAAATAATCTACTCACGAGAGCAAATTTTATTAACTCATTCACTCTTTTACAATGAAGGTAAATGTCTCTTTAAATAGACTAAAAATAGAAAAGAAGATAAACAACTAACTTTCCTACTTTATCTCCCTTAACCTATTTTCTCTCATCCTTATCTTCTCTCCCTTAAATTCACGTGCCACCCACGTTTTACCCATTGTTGAAAAGATAAACCCCCACGTTTTAACCTTATCATATTTACATTCCTAAACTAACTAACCCAATCCATAAATATCAACTCATGCACAAACTCAATGCCTGCCTATCCTTGCGCACCTCCTAATTTAAAAGATAAACTTTAAAAAAAAAAAAATGATAAAACTGTAATTTGAATTTTGAATTTATTTTTTTCGCTGCATCATTCTCCCAGGGTTGGGAGAAGCTCGACCTCGAGATTATCAAACTCAAATCTTTTAAGAGCCTTCTCAAAATTTGGTGATGAAGTCCCACCATGAACCTCCGTATTTTTCCTTCAATTTCTTTAAGACTGATGTAAGACTCTTTGCCTGCAAATGTGTTTGAAGAGTAATTGTTAACTACGAGCTTGGGTTGATTATTCCTAACTAAGAATGGATCCAACTCCAAAGAAGCACCACAGCCAATCGATGAACACTTTTGACCATGAAATTTTGGGAGATCGATTTTAATATCAAATCTCATAGTTGCTCTATAGGACGTGGATCTGTCCTATAAAATTTTTCATTACGTTTAAAATCAACATTCTCTGTTTGTTGTGGAATTAATGGTGCGAGCACATTTTTCATGATAAAGATTGTTCTCCAACCACTGTAACCTCTGATCCAACAATTGCATCATTTGATTCATCTCTTGATTCATCTCACGTACTTCAGTTCAAAAATCCTCTAAGGCTTTAGACAAAATTTCTCCCCAACGACCATTCATAGCCGGAGTAGGATTAGCTTGATTCTCTTTTGGTGGCATTGTAAACTCTGGACCTAACTTGCTCTGATATCAATTGATGCAGAGAGAAAATAACATGGGAAAAATAAAAATAAAAGGTTGAGATAATATACCGTCCCTCAAGGTCTGCAAGGGAATCCGCCCCAAAATAATCTCTTCATGAGACCAAATTTTATTAACTCATTCACTCCTTTATAATGAAGAGAATGTCCCTTTAAATAGAATAAAAAAAAAAAAGGTAAACTGACTTTTCTATTTTATCTCCCTTAACCTTTTTTCTTTCATCCCTATCTTCTCTCTCTTAAATTCATATGCCACCCACGTTTTACCCAATTTTGAGAAGATAAACCCCCACGTTTTAACCTTATCCTATTTACATTCCTAAACTAACTAACCATTCTCCCAGGGTTGGGAGAAGCTCGACCTCAAGCTTATCGAACTCAAATCTTTTAGTAGCCTTCTCAAAAGTTGGTGATGAAGTCCCACCATGAACCTCGGTTTTTTCCTTCAATATCTTTAAGACTGATGTAAGACTCTTTACCTACAGATGTGTTCGAAGAGTAATTGTCGACTACGAGCTTGGGTTAATTATTCCTAACTAAGAATAGATCCAGCTCCAAAGAAGCACCATATCCAATCGATAAACACTTTTGACTATGAAATTTTGGTAGATCGATTTATATATCAAATCTCGTGGTTGCTCTATAGGACATGGATCTGTCCTATAAACTTTTTCATTATGTTTGAAATCAACATTCTCTGTTTGTAGTGGAATTAATGGTCCGAGCACATTTTTCATGATAAAGTTTGTTCTCCAACCACTGTAACCTCTGATCCAACAATTGCATCATTTGATTCATCTTCTGATTCATCTCACGTACTTCAGTTCAAAAATCCTCTAAGGCTTTAGTCAAAATTTCTCCCCAACGATCATTCATAGCCGGAGTAGGATTAGCTTGATTCGCTTTTGGTGGCATTGTAAACTCTGGACCTAACTTGCTCTGATACAGATTGATGCAGAGAGAAAATAACACTGAAAAAATAAAAATAAAAGGTTAAGCGAATATACCCTCTCTCAAGGTCTGCAAGAGAATCCACCCCAAAATAATCTCTACACGAGACCAAATTTTATTAACGCATTCACTCCTTTACAATGAATGGAAACGTCATTTTAAATAGACCAAAAAAAAAAAAAAAAAGATAAACAACTTACTTTCATATTTTATCTCTCGTAACCTATTTTCTCTCATCCCTATCTTCTCTCTTAAATTTACTTGCCACCCATATTTTATCCAAAAGATAAACCCCCGCGTTTTAACCTTATTCTATTTACATTCCTAAACTAACTAACACAATCCATAAATATCAACTCAAGCACAAACTCAATGCCCACCTATTCCTGCGCACCTCCTAATTTAAAAGATAAACTTAAAAAAAATAAATAATAATAATAAAATTGTAATTTGAATTTTGAATTTTGAATTTCTTTTTTTTGTTACATCATTTTACTATTTTGATTTCATCATGACTCATTTTTTATTTAAAATAAATTGTAAAATACAAAATCAAATTAATTTTCCCATAAAATTTCCATGCTTCAAGTGTTATTGACAGCCATTTTCAAATCTTTTATAATGAATTCTTACATGCTTCGTAAATACTTATTTTGAAATTTCTACAAAACAGGTAATAGGAAACCTATTTTCTTTTTTTGTTATTTTAATAATTCAATATTTTAAAATGGCTTATTATGCTTTAGAAATAAAGACATTAATTTGAGTGTTAGTTCCGAACGAGGGATATTTTGGAAAAATACATAAAAGAGTCGGGAACATAAATTACAGAATATCGGGTACATTTTTTAATTCCAGCAAGTATAGGAGACATTAGCATAAATTTTCTTTGTAATTATAATAGTAGAATATAATACGAGCTTTAAAATCTTTTATATTCTCTTTCAATAGTGATGTTTTTACTACTTTGATTTCATCATGACTCATTTTTTTTATTTAAAATGAATTGTAAAATACAAAATCAAATTAATTTTCCCATAAAATTTTCATGCTTCAAGTGTTATTTACAGCCATTTTCAAATCTTTTATAATGAATTCTTAAATGCTTCGTAAATACTTATGTTGAAATTTCTATAAAACATGTAATAGGAAACCTATTTTCTTTTTTTGTTATTAATAATTCAATATTTTAAAATGGCTTATTATGCTTTAGAAATAAAGACATTAATTTGAGTGCTAGTTCAGAAGAAGGGGTATTTTGGGAAAATACATAAAAGAGTCAGGAACATTAATTACAAAATATCGGGGACATTTTTTAATTCCACTAAGTATAGGGGATAATAGCATAAATTTTATTTGTAATTATAATAGTAGAATATAATAGGAGCTTTAAAATCTTTTACATTCTCTTGCAATAGTGATGTTTTTACTATTTTGATTTCATCATGACTCATGTTTTTATTTTAAATAAATTGTAAAATACAAAATCAAATTAATTTTCCCATAAAATTTCCGTGCTTCAAGTGTTATTTACGGCCATTTTCTAATCTTTTATAATGAATTCTTAAATTCTTCGTAAATACTAGTATTGAAATTTCTATAAAACAGGCAATAGGAAACCTATTTTCTTTTTTTGTTACTTTAATAATTCAATATTTTAAAATGGCTTATTATGCTTTAGAAATTATTTATATCTAATTTTTAAATTTTTGAATACCACAAAGTTTTTAAAATTTTCAAATCATTAAAATAAATTAATTTTTCTACAAAACAAAAGAATATAAATTTTGGAAAAAATATCATTAAAGGGGATGAACCCCTTATAATGCCCTTAAAGGAGTTAAATTTTCTCGAGCAACATTTTGAGGGTGTATATCTCTTTTTCCATTTTAATTAGATACCTCGTTAGTAGAAAAAATACTTAAATTTCCCTCATTCAATATTTAGAATGTGGAAGAATCATGGATAATTCTGTAATTTGAGCCCTAAGAGGCCTCAATTGAATGACAGAAATATCCCTATTTGTTCTATATTACAAATAAGAAACACATGATTCTAACTTAAAAAATACAAAACACATGATAAAATTTGGTGGTGCACCTTACTTTAATTGTTTAAGGCTGCAACCTTATGCAAACCACACCCTTAAATTTAGGGACTCCACACTCAAAGCAAAATTGAGGATGCTTATCCTTATTTTCCAACTTCTTATCATTGTATACATTTACTTTTCAAACTTAGGAATGGGCTCAAGGCATAGGGGAAAAGGATGACAGGCGCCATAATATGATGTCTTAAGTTCCATTCCTACCACAAATGAGTGACCATTATCCCCACATGACTACCAAAAAGAACAAATACAACAGCAACAAAAAATATAATGAAACCTCAAGTCTTTCAACTGGCCACAGCCGTCCATGTTATTCCTAATTAAATGAACCAACAAATATTTCCTGAATCAAGAAACATTGACTTGTATTAAATACCATTTTATCAGTTTTATATTTGAAAAGCTCCTTTCATCACACATGATATGCAATACCAAGATCTTGATCATATCAGTCCTTTTATAACGTTGTGATTATGGTTGTCTTTAGTTTGTCTCCATAACTATTCTATCACATTCATATACATCATGCACTTGAATATTATTCATACATGCAACCATCAGTAAATAAACACCTGCACCTCTCTCTCACTCTCTCTCTTTGGAGTATAGATTCACTGCTCCCGCGGGAGCATTTCCTTCATTCAAACCACCACCCGCAAAACATTCCCCCCCCCCCCCCCGACCCCCTTCCCGTTCGAGCAACCCTCTTTGCTGTTCTCACGTAAAACTAATGAGAAATGTGGTTTCAATATTGAAAATCTTTGTGATAGCTTTAAAATATATTTTCACTTTTAATTATAAAATTTAAAGCTTCAAAAATAGTGTAAATCGAGCAGATCTATAAAAATTTGAAAATCTTGAAAATTGACGATCCAAAATTCGTTACAAGGTACACTATTTCCGAAACTTGAAATCCATTTTTTTCTAATGTCCATGCATCTTGATGTTGAGATGATCAATTTAAGGATAATTAGGCATCAAAACAACCTCTTATAGTGAAATTTTCGAGGTGGGCTCTAATTTGATTGTTTAGAGCCTCGGCTCTATATAAATTTTTTCTTATTTAAAAATAAAAATAAAACAATTTCAAATGCATTCTGTTTGCCAAAATTTTTTTTTGAATAGAGACCCTCCAATGTCTCTAGCCAATTCTAAATGCTTAAGAACTCAATATCTATTGACTATGTGCTTAAGAACTCAATATCCAAATATTATTTTTGAAAATGATTATCGATGATTTTTGTTTGTTCCACAAATTTCAGATCGAACAGCATTTTCCTAAGTTGCTCTTTCACCCTAGGGAACAAGTCCACAGTATGCACCTGTAGGGGCATGTACATGCTCTTTATTACATTGCAATAATGCCCGAACAAATTTCAAATTCATCAAGGTACATATTTTCTTTGGGTGCCTTGTATAAGACACCAACCTCAAACAATCCAAGTGAGGGGCGCCTCCAAATTATGCTTAAAAACGTAGTTTTGTTACCAATAGACTTTGTGATAGCCAAAGTTATTTTCATAAATAGTAAATTTAAAATTTTAAAAAATGATGCAGATTGAGCGAATCTATAAACATTTAAAAATCTTAAAAATAAACTGTCTAGATAATATCTTATAAGATAAACTATTTTAAAGAGAATTGTTTCATGCGGGTTGGACCGCATTTGTACAATATGCGGTCCAGAGGTATAAAGCATCCATCAATGTTTTCTTAATATAATTATTATTTTATTTTTTCATACTCATGATGTTTAAAGATTACATATTCTGTAAAAATTAGAATCAAATTATATTTAAAAAATATATTTATTGTCAAGCCTGCATTTCTATAATATGCGGTTAGGCTGTATAGAAACCGTGTCCCTATTTTAAAGACTTGAAATTAATATTTTTTTCATATACACACATCTCGCGGTCAAGATGATCGATTAAGGTTTTGCATAAGGGTGGCAATGGACCGGACCAGACCCGGCGAGTAGATCTGACCTCGAGTCTGGATGCGGGTTCAAATTTTGGACCCAGAAAGTCAGGTCCGGGTCCGACCCATTGCCACCCCCAGTTTTGAAGTGTCAAGACAACCTGATAGGTTTATAAGGTATGCCTTAATTCTATGGTGGACACCTGATACAAACTTTTTGCATTTCTGTTTAAATTGATCCATGATTTATGTTTGAATTGATCCATGATGGTTGTATTGTCCAGTATGTTTGGCGTATATACATGGGCTTAGCCGTGAGGCCTAAATTCAGTTTATGTCTTTCTTCCTTGTCGTATTCCAACCACCACCACAGAATGTGGCAAAATCCATTTTTAAAGCAACACACCCCATTCCTCCAAGGCCGGCCATTAACATTTAATACTAAACTGTCCTAAAGCTTTTGTTTCTTCATAACAAAACGGCTTCCTCCCATACAATACTTCTCTGTACTCTTCCCAATGATTTCTTCAACATACCTCTCTCTCTCACACACACAATAAACCAGTGTTCTACTCGGGAATGTCCTTACAATTAACTCCATTATCCCAAAACTCTCTTGGAATTTCAAAGATGCTGAGACAGGTTCTACTGGCTCTGATACTGAGCTCCATGACCCAACTCTCTGAATCTGATGAGAAAGCTCTGTCTTACAATGGTGGGAAAATCATGACAGAGCCAATAAAGCTCTCACTCCTCTGGTTTGGCAACAAATGGCAGAGTTCAGGGCAAGAAGCCCTACGTAATGCTATTCTTTCTCTAACATCCACCACTCCAACAAGCTCCGAGGTTCCCACGTTAAGAAAATGGTGGGAAATTATCAGACAATACACAGACTCTTCTGGCAATCCAGCAACTGGTAATGTGAACCTAGGACCTCAATGCTCATACACAGGCCCCACTCTAAATGTAACCGTAAAAACCATCATGGGTATTGGCGGGGCAGTCTTTAACAAGACTCTAATAGGTAAATTTGGATCAGCGCTGAACTGTGATCGAGTTTTTACAGTCGAAAACAACACTATCTACCATGTTCTGTTTGATGATGGTGTAGGTTTTAATAACTCCGATGAAAATGGTGAACTAAGAAGCAGGTGCAGTGGGGAATTCGAGCCTATAGAAACTGGAGGTGGGCTCGTTAAAATGGTGTGGGCTCGAAAACCAACAGGCCCAAGCGATCAGTGCTCGTGGGTCATTTCAGGTAGGTCAGAGATGGGTCCACCAAATGGGGATAAAGGGCTCGATGACATGATTGGCTTTGTGCTTGGAAACATAGCTGAACAGGTCACAAATGGGGATGACAGAGGCTGGACTGATGGATTTCATGGAGTTAGCAGCCTCTGTGCATCTCAAATGGAGACTGGTGATGTTTCCCCTGCCTTTGTCGATCCAGTGAGCAAGGTGAGGTTCAACATGATTGGGACGAATGCTTACAGGTACATGGTGCAGGAGATATGGGATCAGAGAATCAAGAATTGTGCCCTGCAAATTTCTGGTATGAAGAAGAGTTTCTTGTTCTTATCAAAAGCTAAGTGATATATGAGAGAGAGAGAGAGAGAGAATTGTAATTATCTATTTGAAATTCACAGGTCTTTTCTTCATAGGTGAACTTACAAAAGCAACCCTACGTTTTCTTTCATAATGAAAAAAAAAGCAAGTCGTTAACTGTAACCAGAATTGTACCCAATTTTATCTCCTAGAAAACCAAATTGTGCAGATTTTCCATGAACTCTCCTAACGGTAACTTGATTTTATGATGATGATGGAAGACCATCAATTCTTAAGTCTAACCATAATCTACCCATTATCTTGTAAAAAGGCCAAATTTTTAAACAAATTCCCATGAATAGAGATTTTTCAATGAATCATTCTACTGCAACTGACTTCAAATATATCCAACAAGTTCCATGATATCTTTGAAACAAACAATTTTGTTAGCAAAATCTGCCATATTCCTATAATGATCTAATAATGTCAAGAAAAGAAGAGCCTTCTTTCTAGTTGTTATAAACCACATGATTCTTGCTATTTTTCCCCCTTGATTGTTAACACAAATCCTCAAAGCTACTTCTGAATGCCTCCTTTTTCCTTTTTCGTCACTTAACAGAAGAATGTAGCAGTACTGTCACATATGCTCAAGTCAAAGGATATATAAGTTGCGGGATCACAGTAAACCACTCCACTGGATTACAACCATACCCACCAAGCCAAAAATGCACCTGGAAAATCCATTACCCATCTGCAAAGTTCATCTCTTTCACTCCCAATTATCTCTTAATTGCACCAGAGGACACCCTCAATATTTGCAAATCAGAGTCAAATCATAAGTCATGCATATATTTGAAATCAGATGACATGAACCTACAGACCAGAAACAAAAAAATCATGGGCTCAGAGGCTTATGTTGCGTTCTCCAGCGGAAGCCAAGTGCCTCCTCAATCCAAAGGATGGGAAATTAAATACTCAGCAGGTAAATCGCATTTCATGACTTCAGTATTCAACTGGGAATCAATCTTAGCAATCCTTTGGAGTTCCTAATTTAAGATATTCTAAATTACAACTAATCAAACGTATTGTCTCCAAAAGAGTTACAAAACAGAAGTTTCAGTTTCAACCTCTAATCAAAACTTTGTCTGAAATCAGGATTTTGAATTCTTGTAAGCAATTATTAATTCCCCTGTTACCAGTTTCTTTATGTTTTGAAGATATCTAACAGTAGATTGAACTCACAATTTCCAGGACTTTGTGATGGAACACGAGATATGTATCAACGTTCCGGTGACATCAGTTATAGCCTGCCAACAGGATTTTCATACACCGAGGGACTCAATTGTAAATGGGTTCTCCATGGAAAACCAGGGACCCTGGTTTCTTTGAACTTCACTCACATCAACACCTCAAAGGACTTGGATTTCTTACTCATATATAATGGCACAGGAGAACTGATGAATGACCGCCTCTTCAACTTCTCCGGCATTTACTCTGATAACAATCTCCCTCGGGTAAACTTAACAGGAAAGGTCACTGTTATTTTTAAAACCCAAACAGAAGATGGCAATGGCTGGTCTGTGAATTACTACATTTCATCACCAGCCAATCAATATGATTCATTTAAGTTAATCCTGGTTTTTGTATTGGTGGCCATATTTATGGCATTTTGCCTGGTTGTTATCATTCAAACTCTACCCAAATGGGAAAAACTTCTAAATAAGAGAGAAAATGAGAAGATTGAAAGTGACCTTCCAAATAAGCTCCGGTCCGTGAAACTTGAAATCGAAAGGGAGGAATATTACATAGGATCAAGCCCTTCAGTAAGGGTTTACAGAGCAATTCTCACAGATGGGCATGTAGTTGCAGTGAAATCCTTAAGCCACACAAGGCGCGAAGTTCCATTAGAGGAAGAAATTCTAATAAAATCAAGTCACCCCAACATAGTTTCATTGATAGGTTATTCTCACGATAAGGTGGGAAGAAGGGTGCTAATATTTGAATTCATGACGAGGGGATCTCTGAGCTCAAACCTAAAAGAAAGTGGAGGAGTCATAGGTTGGGAGAAGAGATTAACAATGGCCTTACAGGTATCTTCGGCCCTGCAACATCTCCATATGTACTCAAAACCACCAATATGCCATGCCAACCTGAACTCAAAAAACATTTTCTTGGATGATTCATGGAATGCAAAGTTGGGGGGGTTTGGGAATGCAGCACACTGTAGACAAGATAGCTTGGGCCGCACAAATAGAACAGAAATGGCTAAGGATGTTTGCAATTTGGGCTTACTGCTAATGGAGCTTCTAACAGGGAAAGATATGGATGAAGGGTATGATTCTCTGTTTGGTCTAATGGAGTGCATCAGTGAGGTGAATGCATTGGTTAAAATTCATAAGTTTCTTGATCCAAGACTGGAGGTCCCTAAAGAGGAGAGCAAGTACATGGGGTTGGTCAAGTTGGGTGAGGTTGCTAAATGGTGCGTGTATAACTGCAGAGGTGAAGTAATCTTCCCAAATATTGGAGATGTTGTGTTGGGCCTGAACCAAGTGAAGCAGTTGTTTCAGGTGTCATTCCCTCATTAAACTAAAGATAAGCACTTGCAAATAGATATATGTAAAGTAGTTACAAAAATAGTAGGGAGAAGAATAGTACTGGAGAGATGTATAGGATGTAAATAATTTTACAGTAAAGAATCGATAGGTGTTATTTTTTCCCCCAAGTATCATAAAAAATGAGTTTAGAATATGTAGCCATCGAGTTCCGCAGGTACTCCACTGTTATATATACATGGCAAGCATGATTGAATCATATGGCGTATTAATGCATTAGTACTAAGCATGCACATGGCTCTGCCCAATCTGTTTGAAAATAAATAGAGAAGGGTGACTCCCTAGCAGGAGCTCAGCCAGGGCTCGCCCATCTACAAAGGAGCATAAACTTCTCACCATCCCTCCCGCCTTCCCATCTTCAAAATTTTGAAAGGATAAAATTCCTTATTTACTGATTAGAGTGTAACAAGGTTAGCAATATCATAGGCTGTGTTTTTGTAAACTTAGATTCACAAGCTCCACTAACCATTGTTTGTATGTTACTGGGGGATTATAAGGTTAGAAAACCCTTTATATGTATGGGAGAATGTTCCTTTACATGTATGGGAGAATGTTATGCTAAAAAAATCATATAAACACACAAACATACACTTATACATATATACATATATACATACATATAAACACACATACATACACTTACACATGCATACATACATACATGCATAGATCAGCCAAGGTATCCCTTGTAATGTTTATCTTTAAATGAAACAAAATCCAACAGATTATGTAAGAACTAGTATAAGATTCTTAATACATGGAACACTCACCATTAAATTCTCACTATTTGTCTCCCACCACAAAAAATAGGAAAGTCTATAATGATATCATTTACCTTTGAAAAAAGGTGGTCACAATTGATCTTGACCACGGGTTGTGATATTGGGTGGTTGCAGTTATTTTATAGACCAAGCTCAAAGCCCAAAAGAAATTTTATCGAACTTTGTGATACATCCAATCTATCATATTTCACATTGGATGGTTATAAGTAATTGTGACCTCCATGTATGAAAGATAAATGGTCTCATTGTATACAATCCCATAAAAAATTATTGTTCATATTTTGTGAGCACAAGTTTTTATTAATTCGGATTTTTTTTTTTTTTTTTGCAATTGCCAGATGACACTCTGACACTGTCTAGATTGATGCCAAAAGAAACCCAAATGCAGTTCAAGTGGTCTAAACCATGGAAGACCCAATGTTAACCATAATTGTTATGTTTTGTAACACTAACACATCAACGAAAGTTGAGAAAAAAGGGACAAGCCTCTAAGCATGGCAAGTGGCAAGTGTTGGATTTGAGGGATGCAGAAATCTGTTGCATACTTTTCACCTCTTCAAGGCTAAGTTTGACAATTGGAAAAATTGGGGTTCTCCTCATGTTTTCCCAGTTTGCAAACGTCCCCCCCGCCAAACTCTCTCTCTCTCTCTCTCTCTCTCTCTCACAGCAGCACTGCAATTAGCCCTAATTACTTGCTACCATCGAAGGCTTTCTCTCTCACATGCTACTTTCTCGCCATTCAGTCACTCTCAACATTCTCATTTTAGGTGATTTTTAATTTTATTTGTGCCGAATGGTATTTTTTCATTGTTAACATGGCAGAAAATGTGTTGAACAGGGTTTTTCTTCCTAGTTACAAGCCAGTCCAGCACATTTCTGTAGGACTGCATTTTTTACCATCTTCTAGTCCAACACATTTCTTGCCGAACCATGGAAAAAACAATGGAAATAAAAGGTGTAGCACCAAAGTGTGACGAACTGGTAATGAGACACATTTTTTGCCATGTTCTACATATTTTGTATGAGACTGCACTTTCCTATTTCGAGTAGAGGCAGAGAGAGAGAGAGAGAGAGATTGATACTGAGATGGGGAGAGAGAGAGAGAGATTGATACTGAGATGGGGAGAGAGAGAGAGAGAGATTGATATTAGGTGGGGACGTTCTAGCAATGACGGGATAGCAGGGGGAGCTAGGGGAGGAAGCTTGAGAGGATGATGGGTTTATGGCTCAAAAGGTTTCTGTGAGGTTTGATTTATCAGGAGGCTTGCTTTCGGGTGTAAATTTTCCTGTTCTTGGTTCTTTATCCCTCCCGAGCTTCGAATGATATTTTTGGCTTGAGTGATTGGGCTAAAAGGGGATTGGGATTATCGTATACACTGGTTGTAAAAATTCTGGGGAAGAATAAGATTGTTTTCTTTCTGCGTGCCAAGGAGGAGGCTTTGGTGGCATTGTCTAATCGCTTCGTAAGAGTTAGAGGTAAGCTCTTGTCGTTAGATTTTTGGAAACCTTCATCCCATTTATCCTACTTTAGGAAGGAAAGTCTTTGGATTAGATTGTCAGATATTCCCTTTCATGCTTGGACGTTGGATACTATCAGAAAGTTGACTACTATAGTTGTGGAGAATTTTGTGATGTTGATAAAGACTCTCTTAGTGGGGTGGATCTGAGGTTTGTACGAGTCCGTATCTAGATGTTGTGTGGGGCCTCTATTCCCAAAATGGTGAGACTACAAGTGGGGTCAAGAATCTTTCTCTATTAAGATTTCCATAGAGGTTAAGGTGGAGTATAAGTCTCATCCTGTAGCAGAGATGGTCTCTGATCAATGTTAGCAAGTCGATGGTTGGCAGAGGTTCTCTCATCGTCATATTACTACTCCAGTGGTAAAGGCTCAAGCTATTCCGGATAAAGAAATTCTGGTAGTCGATCACCGGAATTCTAAGAGTCGGCTTGGCCGCCATAATAGGAATTTTCAGTCAGGGAAGTTGGGATTTTAAAATTTGAAAATTAGGAAACGTTGAATTCCTGTGGGACATTTTGAAGAAAGCACAGCTAGTTTCTCATTCGTTGTGTTGAACGCTTCTCCCGATGATACAGGTCTACAACGCTCTGTTGATCAGGTGGGAACAATGAGCTTTCCATCTATCGAAAATTTAAAAGTAGGGTGGGAAGGTGGCGTATCTCTGCCATCGAAATTCATGGCACAAGTTCCACAAATAATGGTAGCGAGGGAGGATTATGTGGTTGCAGGCCTGTTATTCATGCTGGCTCAATGGGAAGAGGGAAAGGGCGCCTTCATCTTCCCCTAAAGCCTTCTTCCGTTTTGCTGATGCTTAGTCGGTGGGTTTTGATTGCAAACTATGATATTTTCTCATAGTCTCTGCCTTAGTGATTGCAGGCCATCATTTGTGCTTGTCTCTGGTGCTTCAAGTGGTGCTAGTTAAACTGGGGAATATGCATCCTCTTCAGCACTATCATGCTGCTAGGAAGATTTGTTCGCATCCTAGGTCAGCCTTTGATCCTTTGACGATCGACCCTTTGGCTATTGTGGTAATTGAGGAGGCTGAGGAGCAACTAGTTTTGGAGAAAGGGGAATCTATGCTCGAGGCTTTGGAAGATCTTCAAGGTGGTAGTTTTGAGGCTGAGGTGTGGGCTCAGGAGCAAGGGTTAGCGCTAGTTGAAGTGGATATCTCCCTCCACTTAATGTTATTCGTCAGGAGGATAGACCCCTTTTACTTCATATAGTTGCTGAAAACGTTAGGGCACCAGTTTTGGAGGCATTACCAGTACAGATGAATCCTATGGAGTAAGTTCAAGATAATCTAGAAGAACACAAGGTTGCCTCAATTGTGACTAATAGTAGGATGGACTTTGACATTTCGATTGGGGTGGTTTTCAAAGAAATTATTGAAAAGAAGAAGGCTGAGTCTAAAGGAAAACGAGTCAATGCGAAGGAGAAGTTATGTGATATTGGGAAGACTCCTATCAAAAATGGGGGTAAGACTAAATCTAAAGGCAAAAGCGCGGTGAAGGATTCGAGGTCCTCTGCGAGGCTGCTGGCTCGAGGATTTTTTCTTGATGATGTTGCTGCTAAAAGAGTCATCATCCCAGATGAGCAGATTATTAAAGTGAGCTCAGGACTGTCTTGTTCCTTATCAGCTGTGGAAGAAGCGATGGATGAGGCTATGGAGGAAGCACTGCTTCTTGAAGAAGTTTACTTCGGCTCGAGCAGAGACGACCCAAGTTCCTCATCTTCTAAACCTTTTTAGTGATTATTATTTAGTGGAATGTAAGAGGTTTATGTGACCTCAAATGTAAGAAAGATGTCCTCTTTTTTGTTTGTAAGTTTAAGCCTACAGTACTTTTTCTGCAGGAAACCAAACTTTCAAGTCCTAATTTGTCTGGTGTCAGGGAAGTTTGGGGTTCTGGTTTTTCTGGACTTTATGGGCATTGACTCAGTTGGGGCTTCAAGGGAACTGTGGATATCATGGGATCCTACAGTGTTGTAGTCTTTTTGCTCTATGAAAAAAGATAAATTTTTTGTTAATGGCTTTGTGGGACCTAATTCTAGTTTTCATTGAGGGTTGATGAATATTATGAGCCACAACCTTTTTCTCTTAAAGAAATATTTGTTAATGAGATGTCAGACTTCATTCTTAATTTTGACTATCCCATATGCTCAAGGAGGATTTTAATTTCATCAGGTGGCCGAATGAGAGTAGCTTTAGTGGACCTATTACTTCAGCCATGTGCTTGCTCAATAGATTTATTGAGTCCCATGATCTAATTGATTTGCCTATTTCAAGCACTGTCTTTACTTGAACTAATGGAAGTACCTCGAATTTTTCAATGTCCAAAATTGACAAGTTTTTTGTGTCAAGGGATGGTCAGATGCTTTCCCCCTTGCTTCGATTAAAGATTTACCTAGGCTTTCATCTGACCATACCCCTATTATGCTTTATTCTAAAATTGTTTCAGGGGAACCTAAACCTTCTAGGTTTGAAATAGGTTGGCTCCAAGATAAGGAAGTTATTGATATTATTAAAATTACCTGGAAAAATATCATTTCTTATGGCTCTCTAGATTTCCAACTTCATAAGAAGCTTTTAAATGTTAAGCATAAGCTTATTGCTTGGAAACAAGAAAAGAGGTACCTTGTCAAAGGTAAAATTGAGGAAGTATTGAGAAGCATAGAAGAGATGGACTTCATTATCCAAAATTGAGAGTTTAGTCAAAGGATATGATAGTGGAGAGATGTGAAAAAAAAAAAGAGTTGTAGGAGCTAAGAAGAATATAAGAGGTGTACTGGAAGCAGAAGTCTAGAGTCAAATGGCTGAAAGAGGGGAGTCTAAATGCAGAAATTTTTCATGCCATTACGAATGCTCGCAATCAACATAATGATGTTTCTGGTTTGTTGATTCAAGGAGTTGATCCTGATGATTGCAATGAGATGACGAATGCTATCATTAGGCATTTCCAAAAAGTATTTCTTACAGAGGTGAAGGCTACCCTTCGATTAAATAGAGTGGATTTCAATGTTCTTCTTCCAGATCAGCTTGCTTCTCTGAAGAAAGAAGTTTCATTGGAAGTGCTAAATAAAGCAACTTTTTCTTTGCCGAGTGATAAAGCACTTGGCCCAAATGGATTCCCTCTAATATTTTTTCATAAGTCTTGGAGTTTGATTAATAGGGAGTTGTTGGAATTGTTAGGGGATTCTTTAAGAGAAGAGAATTATTTAAAGGGATGAATTCCACTTTTGTAGCATTGATTCCTAAGAAGTCAGTCATTGTTAATCTTGGTGACATTAGACCTATTAGCCTTCTTATGAGTCTTTATAAAATAGGCTAAAGTGCTTGCTAAATGGCCAAAGATAGTATTACCGACTATTATCACAAGCCCTCAGTCGGCATTCATCAAGGATAAGATGATTTTTTATAGTGTTTTGATTACACAAGAGTGCATTCATTCTAAAATACTGAGTGGTACTGCTGGGGTGGTGATAAAATTGGATATGGAAAAGGCATACGACAAGGTGGAATGGAGTAAATTTTTGGAAATTATAAAGAATATGGGCTTTGGTGAAAAGTGGAGAAATTGGATTTATGGGTGTCTGTCCTCTACACACTTTACCATTATGTATAAAGGGAGCCTGATTGGTTCTTTAATGCTTCTCAGGGTCTTCGTCAAGATGACACTCTGCTCTTTTGCTGGGCTGAGGTTGATCAAATAAGCCATATTGCCACTTTCTTGAGATGTTGTGAGGTGGCCTTAGATCTTAAGGTCAATTTTGAGAAAACTACAATGGTTGGCAGGCATTGTGATGAATCTATGATCATAGAGATTGCTGAGACTTTGGGGTGTAAGGTAGAGATGTTTCCAATCACTTATATAGGGATGTCCATCTCTTACAGTCGACTTCCGCTGGCTGTCTGGGATAAAGTTATCCAGAGGATTCAATTTAAACTTGATTTATGGAAATAAAAATACCTATCTCTAGGGGAAAGGATAACTTTGGTGAAGGCGTGCCTATCGAATTTACCAATATATCAAATGTCTATTTTACAAATTCCTTCATCAGTACCCAGAAAATAAAAAGTCTGATGAGGAATTTTCTTTGGGGTTCCTCAAGAGAATATAAAAAATACCAACTTCTTAGATGGGATAGGGTGTACACGCCTAGAGGAGAGGGTAGTTTGCGTATAAAGAAAATTAAGCCAAGCCCTACTTTGTAAATGGTGGTAGAGAAGTTTGAATTACAAAGATTAGCTTTGGTATAAAGTGATTGCCGTGAAATATAGAAAGGATAGGCATAAAAAGTACCAACTTCTTATATGGGATAGGGTGTGCACTCCTAGAGGAGAGGGTGGTTTGAGCACAAGGAAAATTAAACTGGTAAATCAAGCCCTACTTTGTAAATGATGGTGGAGAAATTTGAATTACAAATATCAGCTTTGCTATAAAGTGATTGCTGCGAAATATAGAGAGGATAGGTATGGGATGTAAGCAGGTACGAGGAATGGTATTAGAGGAATGTCTTATTGTTGGAGATCTATTATTTTTTGTAAATTGCTGATTCACAGGAATATTCGACGGAGTTTGGGTGATGGCATCTGTATATATCTTTGGCATCAGAAATGTCTTAGTTCATCGCCCTTGAAATATGACTTCCCTCAATTATTTCAAAGGATGGATAACCCTAATGTGGTTATTGCTAATAACTATAAGATCAAGGGTAATCATGTGGTGTGGACAATTAACCTTCCCTACAATAGGATTTTGGAAGATCTTCTGAGTTTTCTGGCCTGTTGGTTGTTCTTAATGAAGTATACATCCCTCTTAATGCAGTCGATGAGGTAGTTTGGGATATTGATAAAGATGGGAAAATTTTGGTTAAATCCATGTATCATTGGCTATTCCATTATCGGTTGAGATGGTCAATACTGGTTTTAGCCAAAATTTAGAAGTGGCCTTTACCGCTCAAAGTGCAAGCATTCTTATGGCTGGCAATTCAAGATGGTATTAATTATTGATAATATCATCATGAGAGGGAAGATTTTACCAAATGTCTATCTGTTGTGTAAAGGGGATGATGAAACAGATGCTCATCTGTTTCTCCATTGTCCTTTTACTTTTAGAATTTGGTGCTAGTTCTTTGGCCAGATTGGGATTGCATTGGTTATACCTCAAGAAGTTATAGGTATCATCTCAAACTTATTGTTATCCTTTTTACCACAAACTGCTTTGGTGGCAAATTGTGAGAGGGGGACTCTGTGGGAGGTTTCAAAGGAAAGAAATAGAAGAGTGTTTGATGGGATTAACTTGTCTTTTGAGATCGACTGTGTCTGCCAAATCTCAGCACCGGTTGTGTCCGCTAACGCTTAGCACTAGTTGTTCACTCAAACTCTACCGTCGGTTGAGCTTGTCAATGCTCAGGGCTGGCTATGTTTGCCAACTAATAGCGTCGACTGTGTTCGAACTCTCACACATGCCACGGATTCTAGTCGTGACACCTTATGCCGACTGACAACTGTTGCCACGTCCTTCAGCGCTGCCTGACACCCAAGAAAATGCCAACAGTTGCCATGTCTTGCTCCTTCGCTTGACACACGAATGAGGTAACCGTACACCTTCCCTACGACGGTCTACCTTTAGTAACTAATCGTTTTCTTGGACTCTTCGGTTTCCATTCGAGCTCCTCTGCCGTTCCTGAAAAACCTCTGCAACTTTCCCTAAGTTATCGAGAAACTGCAAAACAACACTGGTAAACTCCCAAGACTCGTGAAAATGCCCACCGCTGCACTTCCTGCCACTTATACCATCGAAATACCATGGCCGGAGTTCTCCTACTTCCTAAAAGTGTGCACTGCTGCTCCAACCCACAAAATCTCATTCTAAAACTCCTTGTCCTCTCAAAAAATTCCCTGGAGAACTCTATTTTTCTTCCTCCCTTTTCCTGTAATCCACGGCAGAGTTTTGATCGTTGAAACCTTCCCCGCAAAACCTTTGCTGTACTTTCTGAAACTTCTACTGGGCACTCTCTGCTCATTATTAAAGAAAATTTTTACCTTCGATGAAAAGTGAAGAAAATGGGGTTTTACTCCCTATATAATCAACATTACCCTAAAACACCCCTCACAAACTGAGAATTCCAGTCATGTCCTGGAAAGCCAAATGACGATGGGCCGGGTCGAGCTTTGACTTAAGGCTCGAAGCAACTCTCATCGTTACTGAAAAAAATTTCAACAAGCGGGCTAAACCGGGTGGAGGTCGGGTCATGGCCCGAATGTTGATCCACACCCAACACCGACTGCATTGTTGAAGCTACCTAGCGTTGGCTATTTTTTCAGCAACTTAGCGCTGGCTGTGTTCTTAAACAACTCAGCACCGACTGTATTCAGGCACGTGTCATCCTCAGCATCGGCTGTGTTTTTAACCTCCAGCGCTAGCTGACTGGTTAACAAGTAGTGCTGTCCATCTTCAGCACCAATTGCATTTTCAAAGACTTAGCATCGGCTGACTGATCAAGAAATGATGGTTGCTGCACCTAGCTCCGGTTGTATTTTAAGCAGCCTAGGCCGAAGTCGTGAGTCCCTATCATTATTATCTCCAGTAGAACTACACCTTGACCCTAACCAGTTGCCCTCAGCAAAGTGGTACCCAAGTCGACTAACCTTAGGCCATGACTTCTCATCCTCAGTAAGAAAACCATGCCTGTACTATTATCCCAAGTAGAGTTAGGATCATTCTTGCTACTGTAACCCCCAATGATCTCTAATGCTTATAAAAGACCCACATTGGTCACCTCTTACCCGATAAGGTTAGCTTTCCTATCTGGACCCCTCATCGGTCCTACCTATCTTATCCTCAAGAAGTTAGATCGCTGTCCACAGACCTATTCCCCATGAAGTCTCACCTACATGGCGACCCAAGCTTGGTCCGCTTTGAATGACCTTAAACTGCACATCCTCTGTCCGTGCTGCATGAGCTTAAACTGTACAACCTTGGTCTAGTTGCACGACCCTAAAACTACATGGTCCAAACTATACGACCATAAACTGTAGCGGAGGTTTAGCTGCACGACCTTAAACTATACAGTCTAAGCTATATGACTTTAAACTATGGTACACGTCATGACCGCATGACGTTGAAAAGCTTTGCACTATGATCCAAACTATATGACCTTAAATTGTAGCGGAGGTCTAGTTGCACGACCTTTAACCATATGGTCCGTGCTACATGACCTTAAACTATACAGACTTGGTCGGGCCTGCATGACCTTAAACTACATAGCCTTGGTCCATGTTGCATGACCTTAAACTGCACAGTTCTGGTCTAGTTACACGACCTTAAAACTTCTTAGTTCGTGCTGCATGATCTTAAACTGCATGGTCCTAGTTGCACGACTCTAAATTTCATAACATTGGTCCACGCAACATGACCTTAAACTGCATGGTCCTAGTTGTATGACTTTAAGCTGCATAATCATGGTCCAAACTATATGACCTTAAACTATAGCGAAGGTCCAGTTGCACGACCTTAAACTTCATGGCGACCTTAAACTTCATGGTCTTAGTTGCATAACTGCCAACTGCATAACCACGGTACCTTAAACCATAGTCCACGTCTTGACCACATGACGTAAAACTACTTTGCATAGGTCCTAGAGGCATGACCTTAAGCATGCTCCCTCATACGCGCACACGCCTTTACGTGCATTTTCATGCATGCCTTCTCTAACTGACTCATTCGTGTGTGCGTGCCACCTTCATTACCTCCCCAGTGAGTCCATTCATTTTGTCATCCTACATCATTCCCCAGCGAGTCTTACCTGCACTGACAAAACGACGAACCATCCCACTACCTATACCCATCGTAAGCTAGCGGATCACAATTTTTCTCCTGCCTTTCATACATCATCCATCTGACACCAATAGCCTTGTGCCATCTCCCCAAAAGTAAACTAAAACCATTACCATACTCACTCCATGGCCTCTCTAAACTGTCATTCATCACTACCATAGTCCAGCTATATGACCTTTAAACTATAGTACACGTCCTAGCCGTATGACGTTAAAAGGCTTCGCACCGGTCACGGAGGCATGACCCTAAACATGCCCCCACAAAAAAAAGAAAAAAAAGAAAAAGAGAAATGAATAACGAGCATGGTGCATACCTGAACAAGGAAATGCCGTGAGTAAAAATGATGGACGGGCATGGTCAAGAAACCATGAGTAAGAGAGTTCCGTAAATAAAAAAAACTGGGCACGGTGAAAATTCGAAAGGGCATCGTGAGTAAAAATGGAACGATAAGGGTGGACATGGCTTAAAGTTTATGGGTAAAAAGAGCCCCAAATAAAAGGAAGTTGGTGAAAATCATCTCTACGGCGTCGCTTCCTAAGTTCAAGTGAAAATCTGCAAAGGACGCTTAGATCAATAAACAGGTTGATGCAACTCTCGCCTCAACATGCGGCTTCAACCCACACTAAAAAAGAATATCCCTGGTGTTACAATACCAGGACCAAAAAATACGAGCTTCAAGGAAAAGATTCCGACAGCCTGAGTTCATTCCCAAAAAGGACTTGAAGGACAGAAGAATCGCCAAGAACGCAAGACAAGTCTCATGAGGAAGAACATTATTCCCACGAGGTAACAAAAATACACTCTAAAAATACTAAAGACTAGTACGAAGGCAAGAAACTGACAAAGCTAGGGCGAACCGGCCAGAGACTTCAGCCCACCTTGTCAACAGGCCAATACTTTTGGGACTGGCAAAAAAAATTGCCCCTTATTGGACTTGGTAGACGGGTCCTACAGTGGTATTATGGCTGTCAAAAGAAAACTTGGTGTAGCAGCAAACATTGACGACCAAAGGTTCTTCAGCACACAAACAAACCAAATCCTCGAAAGTTGGCTCAACACCAAATGATACACAAAGAAACCAAGACCAAATGGGAACAATGCCCTTCCACATGACACTCAATTGCCAGACGGGTCTGATTCGAGGTTCGTACAAAATCCTCAGCGGCAGAAATCACAAACAGTCCACACGAGGGTGAGGACTTCAACAAGATCCCTCAAAAAATTCTCTTCTCCCCCTAAAGTCTCCATAGACGGACTCGCGAACAATGGATCCCTACGTCATAGCATCCTAGTTGCAACATTACGTGAATCTCCTCGGCATTCACGTGGTTCATTGGCTAGGAAGAAAAAAATGAAAAGCCGAAGGAAATTTTCTAAATGTTGTCCTTTCTTGTTTCTCTGGAAGTGAAACATTCGACAGGGCAAGCTGTTTGAATGCATTTTTCAACACCTTGGTCCCAGATGTGGAATAAAGAAAGAAGCAGGTCAATAAAGCTTACAAAATAAGTGAAAACTCGATAGTCTCAGAATTTCCACAGAATTAGTCTAGATCTTCATCAGCACTTCAAAAGACCACCTGTCAATTTTCATTGCGATTAGACATGTTTAAGGCAGTGAACACAAAGAAACAATTTCAGTAAAATCAGCCTCTAGCACCCAGAATGGACCCCATAACTAGAACTATATTTTTTATACATCAAACAGCTATGAAACTATTGCCATTTGATTCGACACGGGCGAAACCCCCTATGGGTCAAGTTTCGGCTTAATCGGGCACTCAAAGATAAAGTTATGGGTAAAATGCATAAAAGGGGTAGGCCTCACACTATTCCTGTGTGGCAACCTTGCACCAAAACACCATTAAAGGTGGCTGATTTAACGCCACGGGTAGTGACTTTCGGGGCTTATATATCACTTGTTCCAAGTCGGATCGTGCTCAAATTTGGTGAGCGTGTTCGTCTCAACAAGACAAGCATTTCGATAGGTGGTATGCTCTGTGACGATACCCGAGAACGGAGAAAAAACTAGATAGAAGTTGCTAATCTATGAAGAAAGTTGCAGAAAATTCAGCAGTAGCACGCCCCACTCTAGCGGCCGAATCACGACGCTCACATACCTGATTGGCACGAAACTACTTGCATTATGTGCGTAAGGTCTGTGTTTATCTATGGTCCGAATCCCACGTAAGATGAAAGGCTAGATTTCACACACGAAGGCATTAAAACTGCTGTAAATTTCGGTCTCCGAATTTCAAGATTCCGACCAAAAACTCAAGACGACGAAATCTTCATCCGGACCTAAAATCAAGTTGTGTTTGTTGCAACGTGATCGTGAAGGAATGCTTAGTGTGATTCAGCGAAGAAACTAAATAAAAACATCAAGAAACGAGCACACAATTGATCCAAAGCTTTCAAGATTCATCCAAAATTCAAGTCTCATGATCATGGTTCAAAAACATGATTCATAGCTCGAAGTTTGTATCAAAACGATCGCTATGCCGAGCCCCACAAGAAAATAATTATCTTTCAACCAAATGGCCATCAAAACAACCTCGGATCAGTCATTGAAGATCACACAAGTTCTCGAGCAGCACAGGGACAGTTCTGGATATCCACACATTGTTAAGCAGGGGCAAAATAGTCTTTTTGTATCCATTTTTAGAATTTCTTTTAATCCAATTAAATCGTAACTACCTTTAATTCTAGGTAGGTTTGAGTGTACACCCATGTTTTAGCCTAATTCTATATAAACAGGCACTGTCTCATTGTAAAAAGGGGTGAATTCATTTTTCTTGAATCAATCAATAAAGTTTTGAATTTTTCTCGAGCTTGTGCGTATGTCTTGGAGAGAAAGAGAGGAGAGAGAAGAAAAGGGCCCATACCCTTCGTTAAGGTAACTTTCTCTCTCCTCCCTTATTTTTCTCATCTTTATTTATTTCTCTCTTTTTCTCATTTATATCTATCTTTCTCTCTCTTCTTCTATCTTTATCTCTCTTTCTCTCTTCTTCTCATCTTTCTCTCTTCTTCTCATCTTTTTCTCTCTTTTTCTCATATTTCTCTCTCTTCTTCTCATCTTTCTCTCTCTTCTTCTTTATATTCCTTTTTGTTCTTCATCAAACATAGTCGGAAAAACGTAGCGTCGACTGCATCCTCTCTCTGTTCTCTGTCTAATACAGTCGGTGAAGCTTAGCACCGACTGCATCTTATCTCTCTCTTCGTCTAACACAGTCGATGAAGCCTAACCCTGACTGCATCTTCTCTCTCTTCTTCATCTAACACAGTCAGCAAAGTCTAGTGCCAACTACGTCTTTTCTCTCTTCTCTATTTAATACAGTCGACGAAGTCTAGCCCCAACAAAATCTTATCTCTCTTAGTTTAACACAGTTGGTGAAGCCTAGCGCTAACTGCATCTTCTCTCTCTTCTTTAGGTGACACAATCGGCGAAGCGTAGCGTCGACTGCATCTTCTCCCTCTCTTCTCTACCCAATACAGTCGGTGAAGCCTAACGTCGATTGCATCTTCTCTCTCTGCTCTGTCTGACACAGTCGGCGAAGCCTAACGCCAACTACATCTTATATCTCTTCTCTATCTGACACAGTAGGTGAAGCCTAGCACCAATTGCATCCTCCATTTCTCCTCTGTTTGACACAGTCGGTGAAGCCTAGTGTCGATTGCATCTTCTCTCTCTTCTCTGTCTAGCACTGTCGGCAATGCCTAGCACCGACTGTGTCTCTCTGTTTCCTCTTTTCTTAAAATGCAACCAGTAATGCCTAGTGTCGACTGTGTCCTTCTTTTCCCCTCTCCCTAACACAGCCAGTGACACCTAGCACCGACTGTGCTCTCTCTCTTCTTCCTCCAACATAGCTAACAATGCTTAGCGTCGACTGTGTCTTTCTCCCTCCCCTCTCCTTCCTTCTCTTGTTTCTCACACTCTTCTCTTATCTCACTTCTTATTCTTTCCTTATGACTTTCATAATGTTATTATTTCGTTTGACTAAGAGGGATTGAGGTTAGCATCTCATGATAGTTCTGTCATCTAGCTGTAATGTTGTTTTGCAAGAATTATTGTGTCCGCTTTATTGGCACGACAAACTAACCATTGTGCCTAGCTATTTAGTATCGGTATTGTCATCTAGTAGTAATCCTATGAGCCAGTCTGAGTTACCGAGCCTGCTTTACTACCACATAAGGCCAATTATTCATCAGCTAAGTCACGAAATTGATCTCTCCACCGAGTCAAATTATTATCTCCCCCATCTCTCTTCTCTCATTATTATTTTCTTCTTCGAACGTGTACGCCTGCATTTTTTCATCAAGAAGGCAATATGAGGTCTGTTGACCCACCTGTCTTATAATATTTGCCATATGTGTGGTTGCAGAAAACAGAAGAATACAAGTCAAGGGAGACGATTCTGAACCAGTTCTTTCTGGGGGGCTTTCTTCATGATGTAAGAGGGTGCCCATATGAGCCATCCCGATTAAGTCTCGAACCCACCTTAAATTCATCTCTCAACGATTGGTAATACGTGCCCTTGTTCTTGAACGAGCTTCTCGCGAGAGCGATCTCACAAAGTCTCAGGTCTCTGCGAAACCTAAGACACGTGCCGCCAGATCATCAAAGATTTGGAGGGCGAGATCGAGGCACCTAACCAAAGACCTGCTTGAAGACACACATAAAGGGCATGTGCATGTGTATGAGGGCAAGTTTATGGTCATGCCTCCAGGACCTGTGCAAAGCAGTTTAATGTCATGCGACGAGGATGTACACTATGGTTTTAGGTCAAATAGCTCAAACCGTAGCTATCCAGTTTAAAGTCATCCAATTAAGACCATGCAATTTAATGTCATGCAATTAGACCTCAGATGTAGTTTAAGGTCATATAGTTTGGACCATGCAGTTTAGGGTTGTGCACCTAGACTACAATGTGGGTTGCCTTGTAGGTGAATCCCCATGGGGAATGGATCTGTGGATGACAACCCAACTCCTTAGGGATAGAATGGTTAAGGCCAACAGAGGGCTTAGATGGAAATGGTAAACAAAAAGTAGACTTCACTGGGGATTACGGGACAAGTATGACTCCCTGGGAGGGAAATAGGCTTATGACAGGTAACCTGACTCCTTGGGGATCGGGTAGCAAAGGACTAATGACTTGTGTGAAGCAAACCCACCGGGGATTAAAGGGGTACATGACTTTCTTGGCATACACCGAACTCCATAGGGGATAATGGACTGTAGTACAGTGTGATTCCCACTGGGGATGAGGGATAGTTGCATGCTCTCGACTCTATTGTGGATGACAGGTTATGGTTTTGGTGCAACGACCTGGGTGCAACTCCACTGGGGACAATGGTGAAATCCCAGTGTCAGTGCATGCACGACGTTAGCATGAGAAACACAACACATGTGACAATGGTCATGGGCAGCAGCGACAGGGACACGTGCGGCATCAGCACGAACAAAAATAACACACGCAATGCCAACGTGCGTAATGACAATACACGTGGTGGTAAACTTTGAGAACACAGTCGGCGCTAGACTTTCAAGAACACAACCAGGTGTTGGGTGTGAATTACAGAGACAATGCTGAACACAAACGTTGCTGGCCTTTCAATAACACAACCGGCGCAGAGAGTGGGTTATAGAGATGGTGCTGAACTCAGCTGGTGATGGGATTTCACAAACACATCCAGCACTGAACTTAGCCGGCGATGGGCTTTAAAAAATACAGCCGGTGCTGAATGTGTTCAGGCCTCAGGCCTGAATCAGACCCGATCTGGGTTTTTGATGCATGAAATTTCATAGGCGACGATAAACTTCATTCGGGTCTCGGATCAAAGCTCGACCCTGTCTGACCCATTATTTTTTGGTCTTCAAGCATGCACCTGGCATTCCTCATTTGTGAGGGGCATTTGAGGGAAGTGTCAGCTATATAAGGAGGTAATCCTTCATTTCACCGTTTTACCGAAGGGCTAAGATAAGAATTTTAACCGTGAGAGGGAGAGACTTTCAGTGAGGGCTCTGATAAAAGCACAAGCTATTCAAAGTTTTGCCAGCAAGAACCTTGCTAAGAGAGAGCATTGGACAGCACTCGGGAGTTGGAAGGACCTGTATCTAGGGTTGCAGTGGGAAAAAACGAGAGTTCACCGAGGGAAGTAGGGAACTCCGACAGTAGCTTGAGATAGCCAAAAGAGGAAAAGGGCATAGGTTGTAGGAAAGGAACTTTTGGTGAGCTTCAATCATATTTTTGTGATTTCTTCGATGGCATTTCAGTGTTGTGAAGGAGTGGAGAAGGTGTAACCAATCGGTTTTCGGCGAGTGGAAAGGTTTCCCGGAGAGAAACCAAAAGTTGCAGGGAGGCGAATAGCCGCTTGGAATTGAATCATCATCGAGAATTCGATCCGTTGCAAGAAGACGAGAGGTTCGCAAAGGTGCACAGTCATCGGGGAGACGAAGAGTTATAGGCAGCCGAAGGGTCATAGGAACCGAAGGGGTGCGGGGAGACGAAGGGTCTTGAGGAAGTCAAAGGGTCACCATCATGAGCAAACACATGCAGCGATAGAGAACATAGTCAGTGTTAACCCCTTGCCACACACACTCAGCATCAGCCTTCAAGAAATGCAGCCAGTGTTGAGCCTTAAAAACACAATAAGCGCTGAGCCTTAGAAACACAATTGACATTGGCCTTCAGGAAGCACAGTAGGTGTTGGGCCTTTAAAACATAGCCTATGCTAGTTTCACATAGCATTTATCAGTTCCTCAGTCATGCATAGCCAGCAACATGATGTGCACGGCGCTAGCCACGTGCAGCAGTTGCCATGCGCTCATGAACGTTAGCAAGTTATACCCATCTGAGGTCATACTTGGCGATGAGTTGTGCACAAAGGTTGTTGTACACGACATGTGTGATGATGTTGATGCACGACGCTGACTTGGGTAGGCAAAGGGTGGGGACCAATGGTAAGACCTGGCTTATGAAGCCTTTTGGAAGCCAAGTCCTCCTGCACAATAGTGAAGTCCATGTTGTTCTGTGGAAGGGAACTCACTGTGAACAGGGTATGCTTTCCATCATAGGCCAATTCCTTGTCAGAGAATTTTGCTTTGTATGTCTGATATACTTTATCAAAGCATTTCCACCTTCTCCTATTGTGAGAGCCACTTTTGGCCTGTAACCGTCCTCTTTTCCTCAAATGCAAGAGGAATACTATGGGTCAACTGTTTCTTTTCCTTAGATGTAAGAGTAATGATAAATTTGTAACCTTCCTAATAATGGGCTTTTTGACACTTCTAATGCAATAAAAGAGTTTAAATTTTATTCATATTGTTTTGCTTCCTCTTTTTTCTTTCCCTTTCTTTTATATTCGATTGCACGTTGGATCCTTTAAGAGCATATCAGGGATAATACTTCTTCAGGTATCGCCCATTGATAGGGGGCATCGCCTCCTCTCCATCAGAATGTTCCAGTATGTATGCTCCATTTGACAAGACTTTCTTGAATATAAAGGGACCTTCCTACTTAGGTTGAAACTTCCCTTTACGTCGCTCATGCATAACAATCGCCCTTTTGACAGTTATAACCAGGTCCCCATGAGCGAATGAGCGAACCTTGACTGATTTGTCAAAGGCACCCTTCATTCTACCCTAGTTGAGTTCGAGATTCTGCTGAGCCTCTAACCTCTTTTCATCGAGCCCGTCTAATTCTTGATAACGAAGGTTGAATCTCTCATCTTCAGTCAATCCCTGATGTACGACGACCCTCAATGAAGGGAGTTGAATCTCAAGGGGCAAATCTGCTTCACCCCCATAGACTATGGAATAAGGAGAGGAATCAGTAGAATTTTGTGTGGTAGTATGATAGGCCCACAATGCTTCAGGAAGCTTTTCATGCTAGTTCTTCTTTGTCTTTGAAACTGACTTCCTTAAAACATTGCATAGGGTTTTATTGGAAGCCTCAGCTAAGCCATTCGCCCGAGGGTGGTACATAGTTGTGTACTTCCACTCGAAACCGAACTGATTAACCAGGTGATCGATAGGATGATTTCAAAATTGAGGGTCATTGTCAGATATAATCCAGTCAGGCATGTCGAATAGGTATATGATGTGATGTCACAAAAAATTGGCCACCGTAGCTTCAGGAAATTGTTTGAGTGGGACCACCTCAACCCATTTGTCCATACCCCATTGTGAAATGGGTCATGATGCCACTATAAGGTGTAAGGCCTTTGGCTGTTGATGAACGAGACTCGAATGCATTTGGTACACTTGGCACCTCTTGGCATAGGTTAAGGAGTCGGCAGTCATCATAAGCCAGTAGTACCCCAATCTACGTATCCGTTTGTAGAACTTGGGGCTGGACTGATGGAGACCACAGATTCCTGAGTGGACTTCTTACAAAACCTTATTTGCCTCTCATCTGAGGAGAACACCTTCGAAAGACCGTCTGAAGAGCACATCTCCTTCAAGGAGAGTGTATTTGATAAACATTCGACGCACACTATTGCATTCATCATGATCTTCAAGCAAGCTACCATGCTTTATGAAGTTAATAATGGGCTCTCTCCAATCTTCAACCTACTCCCCTTCTGCATATATCGAGTCCAGGAACTCTGAATCCTTCTTTTGAATATCTGCTCCTTGACCATGTGCCATTTCCTGTTCGGCTTTAATAACCTCTTTGGCTGATAAAAGTGCCCCGAATGAGTATGGTGGGCACTCAGGAAAGAGAGCTCTTTCATTGTCTGCATCTACTTTGGTCCTCAATTCAATGTGTCTCCACTCTGCTACCCAGACAGGTGTGGGTCTTGGTGAGGACAATTGAATTGTAGCTTCAAGTTTGGCAAGTGCATCTGCTTATGAGTTCAATCTCCTGGAGATGTGAGTTAAGGACACATGATCGAACTAAGCCACAAATGATTTTGCAGAATCGTGATAAGGTTTGAGAGTGTCCTTTCTCACATCATAGATCCCCTTAAGCTATCAAATGACCAACTCAGAGTCACCATTGAGCTTCTCCAAGTCTAAATCGAAGGCTATCTCCAACCCAATTATAAGGGCCTGATATTCTGCCTCATTATGGGAACCGGCTTTGGTGAGAGAGAAGAATAAAGGAAGTATCCCTACTTTTGGAGTCATGAACACCACCCCAGCACCTCTGTGATTAGATTGGAAGGCACCATCGAAGTACATCTCCCATGAGTGAGCAAGTTTTGTATAGAATACCTCTTCATCAGGGAAGTCACTTGATAAAAGGAGATTATGCCAGTACAGGATGTGTTGCGAGAAAATCAGCCACTTGACAGCCTTTTGTGGTACATACATGATGTCGAATTCCATCAGTAATAATGCCCACTTAGCCAGTCGCTGACAAGCGTGGGCATGTCATGAGAAACTTTACAGGGTTGGCTTTTGATATGAGTTTCACTTCATGACAGAGTATATAATGACGAAGCTTTTGTACCACAAAAATGAAGGCCAGACAGATCTTCTCAATAGGGGGATAATTATTCTCAGCCCCTTGCATACTACGGCTGAGATAGTATAATGCGGTTTCTTTCCCCTCATCATTGTTTTGTGCCAATAGTTCCCCGAGTGACTCGTCCAAAGAGGTCACGTATAGGATGAGAGATCTTCCCAACGGGTTGAGCAAATACTGCTTGATGTCATTTGGGCTGCCTGACATGCTTCATCTTAAATTAATGGGGTATCTCTCTTCAACAGGTGCGTAAAAGGCTTACAACAACCTGAGAGATTGGAGATGAATCTGCGGATGTACACCAGCTGCCATTGAAGAGATCATAACTCTCATAATGTAGTTGGTGGTGGCATTTCTTGGATCGCTTTGATCTTGACTGGATCCACTTTGAGGCCTCGGTGTCTAACAATGAACCACAAGAATTTTCCTGAACGTACACCAAAAGTACATTTTAGTGGATTCATCTTGAGTTGATGAAGGAGTAACCATTTGAACACCTTTTCAAGATCTCTCATGTGAACATCTTTGTCTTCAGACTTCACCCCCAAGTCAACCACATAACATTCCACCTCCTTGTGCATCATATCTTTGAAGATGGTCGTCATTGCTCTCTGATATGTGGCACCAGCATTCTTCAATCCAAAAGGAATCATTGTGTAGTAGAAGACCCTTTTTGGAGTTAAGAATGCGGTGGCCTCTTCATCTTCTAGGGCCATCCGTATCTGATAGTATCCAGAGTATCCATCCATGAAAGAGAAGATCTGGCAATGAGCAGTGGAGTTAATGAGCATCTCCGTAAACGGCAACAGGAAGCCGTCTTTTGGGCAGGCGGCATTCAGGTAGCGAAAGTCGATGCAAATCCTAATTTGGAATTTTTTCTTTTTGACTTAGACAATATTCACCAGCCACTTTGAGTATTTGACCTCACGAATGAAACCTACTTGCCTAAGTTTACTCACATCAGCATCTATCTGCATTTCAAAATCAGGCCTGAACCTTCTTGATTTCTGCTTGACAGGCTTGACGAATAGATCAATGCCAAGTCGGTGGACTGTGACTTGAGGATCTAAACCAGGAATTTCATGGTAATACCAGGCAAAGACATCCCAGTTTGCTCACAGAAAGGCAGTAAAGCTCTCTTTTTCTTCTGAAGACATACTTGCTGAGATGAAAGTGGGACTGAGGCTAGATTTATTTCCTCAAGCTCATCAGCTGTTGCTAGCCCACCTTCTTCCCATTCTACTGGAGCAACTTACAGCTCCTCATCATGGTCTTAAGAGGTTTTCTCATTAATTTCGAGTGAAGGCACCCATACTCCTGACATTTCCTCTTCTAGCCAGGCTTTATTGTACAACATGGGTTTTGTACCCCCATCTTGTTTACCGATGAAAGGATCAACTTCGAGGAGAGCTAATGTATCCAATCGAAGGAATTCATCATGAGGTGTTGGGACGGCGACAACTCAATGGTTGTGCAAACGGTCAATACTTGATATGGACCTTTTTGATGCATCCCTGTGTCCACCATGAGTTTAGGTAGTATGGTAGGTTGAGGGTCAGGTTTAGGAAGAAGAGGTTTGTTTTGGTGAGCTGACTAGCTTGGTTGTGTAGCAGGCTTGGTCTGGGTGGTCTGGGTAGATTGAGGGATAGGGATTTGTTTAAGATGAGTGGATGTTTGAGGTTGGAGCTTAGGAGGTGGTTGGGTATGTGGGATTGGAGACATCCCAAGGAATTGGAGGATGGGTATATTGTTTAGGGTATTTGGACAAGGAAGGAGCCCAAGGAGCTTAAGAATGGGTAAGTTGTTTGGGGTATTTGGCTAAGGAAGGAGTGGAGGACTAGGAGATTTTGTGCCTATCTTCTGAGGTGGAGGTTGCAGCGTTTACCCTGATCTCAAGCTCATTTTACCCGTGCTGGGTGATGCCTTTGAGATTTGCACCATGTGACAGGCTTCTTAAGAATATAAACTCTGCTCACTAGATTGTTTCGATTTCTGCTCAAGGTTAGGCTCAAGGGGCCACTGGGTCTCTTTGGCTTTGACTTCTTGTGCTTCCCAAAAGAAGAAGATGGCTCTGACTGGGCTCGAGCTACCAAAGTGTAAGCGACTATCAAGAATCCAGCTGCCTGGGCTAGTGTCTTTCCTAGCTGTCTCCGGTGGGTACTGCTGATATTGGTTCCTTCAAGTTCTTTGTCAAGAGCCTCGAAGTCTGGACATTTCAAGGCTGTACCTGCAGGAGACATAAAAGATGAGGAGAGAGAAGAAGAAGAAGAAGAAGAGTCAATAGGTGAGGGAGCTTTAAGGTCATTCTCCTCATTAGATTGGTCTAGGTAGCTTTCTATGTCATCACCAGTATTGGACATGTGCAGGAGGTCTTTTGGGTCTTTCCCCTTTTTAGGCCATTGGGGTGTGCTTTTAATGTCACCACCCTCATTTGGACGTGCCCCTAGTAAGAGATGGCTCAAGGATATCGTCTTGATGGAGTGAAGGGGTAAGGATAATTGTGTCGGGGATGAAGTTCTATAAAGTCAGCAATGGAGGAAGAGGCCTGAGAAATTTTTGCTCGACCGGCAGTTGTGGAATCTTGTTCCTTTTGTGAGCAGCCCTTGGCACTCGTTTCCTCCTAGTTCCCTTTGGAGGTGCTTAGTCTGTCTCGCTAGGTTTATGAATAACCTTAGATTGATGAACGGCCTCCCATTTTAAGGATTTGAATCTGCTTCTCCTATGGTAGACTCTCCATGGTTGGGAAGTTAACGGTTCAGTAGAATCTGAATCATCATCGCCCAAGTCTTATGTCAGGAGGCCCCCTTACACCAATGAAACAGTCACTTGTGGATCTCCTTTTGAAATGTTACAGGGTTCCGAGCATCCCTGTATTTTCTTTGCGATTATGTCATGGAAACTGGAGCAGTCGCTCAGGTCGTGGCCCCATATTTGGTGATACGGGCATCAATGGTTCTCAGTTCCCTTAGCGAGGCGCTTGGGTTGCCTCATCATCTTTAGTGTGATGAGGCCTTCTTGAAGCATCTTGACAAACAAGGCGCGACGAAGATCGGGTGCTTCATCTTCCTCGTGGACTGTGACTATGTGGAAGGCTTCTACTGCCCCGAATGCCTTCTTTAGCTCTTCGAGTTTTATCTGACCTTTCTGGATCGGAGCCTCAATGATGTCTTTAAGCATGTAGCAGTCTTCCGTGGAGTGGTTAATCCTCCGATGGTAGGAACAGTAATTCTCATGAGTGTCGAGTTCAGCTTGCTCAGGGAATTTGGACTCAAGTAGCTCTATCATGTTCTGTTCCATTAACAGTTGGATTGACGTGGGTACCCATTCGTTTTCAAAAGGGGAGACTTTATTCTTATGCCTAGCCCAATAATCATCTCGATTAAGGTTCGCAAGCGGGGGTACCCGGTTATATGATTGTTGTTGTTTGCCTGTCTGAGGCGCTATCTTTGTTGTGCCTACCCCTTTAGAGAGGTCCCAATCTGAGAGGCAGCCTTCTTTGGATCATTTACTATGACAGTCACACTGATTAATCCTTTTTGCTGATTACCCCGGGCGTTGGTTTGAAAATTTCCATTGCCCCGGCTATTTCTTGAGCTTGAAGACGACTGACATGACCCACCATGGAGGTGTGACAATCTCTCTATGCAGACAGACTTAGAGATGAGCTCTGACATGGAGGTTGGATTTGAGGCCTTAACATGTAGAGCGATATCACTTCGCATGTTTCACATGCAGGTTTGAACTGCTTCCTTCTCAGGCATGGGATTCGGATGGCGAGCCGCCAGATCTCTCCACCTTACTATGAACAGATCGACAGGTTCATCTGGTTCTTGGGTTAAAGGGAGAAGCTCAATAGTTTGGATGTCTCTCTCGACCTCATAGAAATGCTGATGGAACAATTTCTCCATTTCCTCCCAAGTACATACTGAATTTGGAGGAAGCCGAGCATACCACTGGAAAGTAAGACCATCAAGAGTTTCAATGAATTTATGAAGAAGGAGTCTCCCATCAGTCATTATCTCTAAACATATCATGACCCCATCCCTTAACCCTTGCTGGTGGGGGAGAGAGCGAGGGATCGCAACTAGAGGTCACAAACGTCACTCAGATGGGAGTAGCATCAATGCATAAAAACACAAAATCGAGAGAAAACCACGAAAGAAAACTAGAATAAAACCATTGCTCAAACAAATAACGATACAAAAGATACAACCATTTCATTCATTCAATATCAAAAGTATTTACAATTTCTTTGAGGCACTACTGACCTAAAATACACAAAATGAAGTGCACATCATGCTGCTAAAATCTTGAAAATATACTTTGAAAGTCTTCGGAAGACGGCTTCTCAAACTTCTTAAACTTCAAGCCTTCAAACAGCCACCCATCTATAGCACAGCTGCCACAACCCTTCACTCTATAGTTATGAGATTAACCTGGAATGAACTAAAATCTCAGTAAGCAGATCACTTCCCATGTATTCCTGACTAACAACATATACATGATAACATGCCCGTAGTTCATCAGAAATCACATTGTCTTACAAAGTGTAGTCATATAACAGAGTACACATGAATGCTATATAACGAGGGCAAGAATCAGTTAACTGAGCATTACTTGTTCTCAAGATGACATCTACCAGTTACCATCAGATAGTCTTACAAACTACAGAATTCAGATACACAGAACATATTAATTTACTCTCGAAGTAGAAGCCACATCAATCAGGTCAAGCCCATCCTGTAACTTGGAACTTCTACCCTCATTCAGGAGGGAGGATAATGAGAAGTGGGTGCCCCACTTCGTAATATCCTCACTCACCCACACATCCCCAGCATGCTTTGAGGTTTTTGATAGGCTGAGGCATTGCAAGACACGACCCTCACTTGTGCTTTCGGGAAGAGGGCGTTACACTACCATTGAGAAACCCAATGTGTAGTGCCCATGAAAATTCGGGGGGCACGACCCTCCCAGTTATATACAGTCACATCTCGACTCTAGTCCTATCATAGAAGTCGACGTACAAAATACTCGATTAGTAATAGAGGACCATTGCATAGTGGTCACAGAATCAGAATATCCATTACCAATGAAAGACCCATTGTGTAGTGGTAATCGTAGAATAACAAAATTCATATAACAGAATCATAATATCCACTACCAATGGAGGACCCATTGCGTCGTGGCATGAAATCACAGAGTAGCAGAATTCATATAACAGAATTCAAATAATCACTATCAATGGAGGACCCATTGTGTAGTGGCCAGAAATCGCAGAGCAACCGAATTCATATAACAGAATCGAAATATCCACTACCAATGGAGGACCCATTGAGTAGTGGCAAAAAATCACAGAGTAACATAATTCATATAACTGAATCAGACAGTATCAGTATCACATAATTAATAGTATCAAATTCATATTATAACAGTATCAACATGACGTGGTCGCATTATCAGAGTCAAAGAATCTTAGTGTCAATATCACATTTCCTGTAATTTCAAGCAGTGACATCTGATCAAAACATGGTCATACTTCCCAATTCCTTTGGAAGTTAAAGATAGTTCCAAAACTAATTTTACACTAAACACCCCTACCCTTCAAATGGAAGTGGCTTGAGGATAATTGGACCCCATTTGGCTTCTTAAAGGGTCCAATAGGTTAGGGTTAACTAGCTACATCCTGCTGTGTACAATGGACAGCGAGGTATCCTGCTTCATATCACTATAACATTCAAACCGTGAGGCAACTTGTGACGGTTTAAAAAACAAAGTTTAAGCCAAGACATATATATTTCTAATGGAGGTGGTTTGAGGTCAATCAGACCCCTATTGATAGTTCAAAAGCCTAGTTCAAGAATACACATAATTCTGAAATTTCACAGCGGCATATAGCATGTCTCAAGAACACATTCCATGACATTCATTTCATAGTAAAGAACATGATAACAACCATTCTCTCACAATGTACACATATAACATGCATTTCTTACATATTATAAGAATCATACATTCATTTTCAACATCCACCATTTTCATAGAACAAAAGGCCCAATTTTCTACATCACATACATTTCCATTGTCCATGTCACATGCATAAGTTCCCATGCATCCTTATGACTACAATGCAATGGTAATGGATCCACTTACCTAAATAACAATGGGGCCTTCTCCAATCCTCTGCTCATAGCTCTCACCCGCCTAACGATGGTTGTCCTTCAACAGTCACTTTTTCAAACCTTGTGTCTTAGAGAGAGGACAAAATGAGGGAAGAGTGAGTGGTGTGGGTGAGAGGAGAGTCTTAATACTCTTATGTTTGGGGTGGTGGTCCAAGTGTCCTCAAAAGACTTAAAATTTGGACAAGTGGCACTCACATCAACACGCATCTAACAAGTGGCACTCATAATCCTTCCAAATCAGTAAAACAGCCAGTGTTGGTTCCCTTCTCTTACACAGTCTGCGCTGCTCTCATAACACAGTCGGCACTAGTCTCCTTCTCCTACATAGCCGATGCTGGCCTCTGCATACAACACAGCCGGCGCTGGTCAGTACTGAGCTAGCGCTGACACTTATTTCTATTCACAGCCAGTGTTGGCACCCACAACTTAGGCAACGTAGATCATAACTCAGTTGGCACTGCTCACAACTCAGCCAGTGCTAACACTTCTTTCCTCCCTATCCGGCTGTGCATTCTAACTGGCCAAAAAAATTTTGGTTGTCACATGATCCCCCATAAAAAATGATTTTGTCCTCAAAATCGTTCATCGAATAAATGGGGGTACAATGCCCGAATTTAATCTTCTTTCTCCCACGTTAATTCTTCTTGTGAATGATACTATCATGAAACCTAGACCAGGGGAATATCTTGTTGTGTAAAACTTGAACCCTTATGTCCAAAATCTCAATTGGCTGCTCAACATAAGTTAAGCCTTCCCTGATTGAGATTAGCTCGTACTTCAAGACGTGGGACGGATTGAGTTGATACTTCGTCAATAATGAAAAATAAAAAACATCATGAATATTTGCCAACTCGGGCAGTAAGACCAGTCGATATGCCGTAACTACGATTCTTTCTAATATTTCAAAGGGTCTAATGAATCACGAACTTAGCTTCCCTTTCTTTCCAAATCTCATAATTCCCTTCATTGGTGAATTTTTAAGAATACCCGATCACCTACTTCAAATTCAAGGTCCCTTCGGTGGTTATCGGTATAACTCTTCTATCGACTCTGAGCTGTTTTAAGCCTTTCTCTAATGCGGCTGATCTTCTCTGATGTTACTTGAAAAAGTTTCAGCCGTAAGAGTCTCCTTCGCCGACTTCATTCCAACACACCGGCGATCATCACTTTCTATCATATAAAGCTTCAAAAGGTGACATTTGAATACTGGCCTGGAAACTATTATTGCATGCAAATTCTATTAAAGGTAGGTGATCGTCCCAATTTCCTTTGAAGCCGGTAACACAGGCCCTCAACATATCTTCTAAGGTCTGAATAGTCCTCTCTGATTGTCCATTAATTTGAAGGTGAAAAGCAGTACTGAAGGTATGTCTTGTCGCCAAAGCTAATTGTAGACAGCTCCCAAACCTTGAAGTAAATCTAGAGTCCCTATCGGACACAATATTGACAGGTACCCCATGCAGCCTTTCTATTTCCTTGACATACAACTGAGTCAATTTATCTAGGGTATATGTAGTGCGAACCGGTAATAAATGTCAAGCCTTAGTTAGCCAGTCCATAATAACTCAAACACTGTCATGCCACATACCTCACTTTGGCAAACCAGACACAAAGTCCGTAGTGATGTGTTCCCACTTCCATTCAGGTACAGGTAAGGGTTTGTAACAACCCGGTAGGTCTCTGATGTTCAAGCTTTACTTATTGACAGGTCAGACATTTAAAACGAATTGTGCCACATCTGTCTTCATGTTATTCCACCAGAAGGTCTTCTTTAAATCTTGGTACATTTTTGTGCTTCCTGGGTGCATAATATAATGGGACTGGTGCGCTTCCTCTATAATAGCCATTTTATATTCTCATCACTTGGGACGCATACCCATTCTCTACATCTTAATATATCGTCACTACCAATAGAAAAATATCCTTTTCTTTTATGCTTTAAGTTTCTCAGAATTTTACTCAGCTGCCTTTTGAGCTACCCTGATCTGTTGAAAGAGTTGAGGTTCCACCCTTATTCCTGCAGTTATTCCTATCTCAAAACTAGAGGGTAAGGTCGGGTGCCACTCCACTGTATCTTCTATCAGTTTCATTTCTCAGGCCATCAGATGTGCTATAGATATTGAGGATTTTTGACTCAAAGTGTCGGCTACTACATTTGTCTTGCCTGGTTGGTAATTGATGGTGCAATCATAATCATTTAATAGGTCCATCCATATCCTTTGCCTCATATTCAAATCCTTGTGAGAAAATAAATACTTGAGGCTCTTATGATCTGTAAATATCTTGATCTGGGCTTCATAGAGATAATGTCTCCAAATCTTCAAGGCAAAAACCACTGTCGCGAACTCTAAGTTATGAATTGGATAATTTTTCTCGTGCAACTTTAATTGTCTTGAGGCATAAGCTATAACTTTCTTTTATTGTATTAATACACACCCTAGTCCCTTATGGGAAGCATCAGTGTAGATTACAAAGCCTTCATTTCCTTCGAGCAAAGTTAGTATTGGGGCAGTAGTCAATCTTTTCTTTATTTCTTGGAAACTCTTCTCACAATCATCTGACCATATAAATTTTACTCCTTTCTGGGTCAGGTGAGTCAGGGTAAGTGCTATCCTTGAAAAACCTTCTACAAAACACCTATAGTATCCTACGAAACCCAGAAAATTGTGGACTTCTGTCACATTTGTCGGTCTTCCCCATTTAAGCATGGCTTCAATCTTACAAGGGTCAACTGCGATCCCCTCCTTAGAAATAACATGCCCAAGGAAGACCACACTTGAAAGCCAAAACTCGCTTTTCCCCAGCTTAGCATATAAGTTTTCCGTTTTTAAGGACTGAAGGACCATCCTCAAATTTTATTCAAGCTCTTCTAGATTCCTTGAATATATCAGAATTTCATTTATAAAAGCCACCACAAAATTATCCAAAAAGGGTCTAAACACCCTATTCATCAAATCCATAAGACAGCCGGTGCATTAGGCAGCCCAAAGGGCATTACTAAGAACTCGTAGTGACCACAAAGAGTCCTGAATGCGGTCTTAGGTACATCTTCTTCCTTGACTCACAGTTGATGGTAACATGACTGAAGGTCGATCTTGGAGAATATTTGGGCCCCTTAGAGTTGATCAAAAGGTCATCAATTCTAGGCAAGGGGTACTTATTTTTCACAGTGGGCTGGTTCAGCTGTCGATAGTCAATACATAGCCACAAAGACCCATCCTTCTTTTTAACAAATAGGAGAGGCTCACCCCAGGGTGACACACTAGGTCAAAAAAACCCTTCTCCAGTAACTCTTGTAATTGTTCTTTTAATTCTTTTAGTTCAGCTGGGGCCATCCTATAAGGAGCTTTAGAGATGGTGACAGTACCAGGGATCACATTTATCTCAAATTCTATTTCTCAGTTTAGGGCAAGAGAGGTTAACTCTTAGGAAAAGACCTTTGAATACTCTCTCATCCCTGATATCTCTTCTAACTTAGGCCAGTCATCTCGATTTCCCACTACGTAAGCTAGATACCCAACACAACTTTTAGTCAGCAAAAGGGAAGCCCGAATAGCCGAAGTAAAATGCAGAGGAGGAACATCCTTGACGCCAATAAAATTCAACTCAGGCTGGTTTGGGCACCTAAGGGTTACAATCATATCGCAACAATTTACAATAGCATGATGTGTGGATATCTAGTCCATGCCTAAAATAACCTCAAAGTCTTGGATATCTAACAATATCAAATCTAAATGCAGCTCACACCCTTTAAGAAATACCCCACAATGTTTATAAACAGTATTAGTTTTTATGGATCCCCCCATAGGTGTGCATACTACCAATATCCAGTCAAGCAAAGAAGGTCTAGCATTTATGTGGCATGCAAAAGTGAGGTGCAACGAAAGAGTGTGTGGATCTAGGATCAACTAGGATTTTGCTTCAATGTCACAAACGGAGAGCGTACCTCAGATAACTGAAGTTGATGCCTTAGCTTCCTACTCGGTAAGAGTAATCACCCTACCTTGAGTCTTTGGTCAGATCCCCTTACTGAGCAATCTCTAATTTGGTGGCCTGACTTGCCACATCTGAAGCATGCCCCAATCTTCCTTCGAAAATTAGCCGCCGAGTTATTATCCTTCCCTCAATGTGGACACGTCGGGTGCCGATTCTCTCCTACAACGCCCTGTAACGTCCTCTGAATCTTCTTGTTCTTCTAATTTTCCATTCCCCGAACGTTCCTCTTTAGTGGTGATCGAACTTTTCTCCTTGAGTTTCCAAACTTGGCAGGTCTCATCTTCTAGTTTCCCGCAACCCGGGACTCTTTGTCTTCCCTTTCTATCATCATGGTCAGATCAACTAAAGGGGAAAAGGTCTTTAAATTGGTTGATATTACCCCTGAACTTATTTCTTGTCAGGGGCTTCTTTCGAACTTACTAGCTTCCTGTGGCTCGGTATTAATGATGTGTGGTGCATACCTAGACAACTCAGCAACCTTGGTTGCAAACTGCTCCACAGTTAAATTCCCTTGTTGTAGCTCGATAAAGTCTACTTCTTTTCTTTCCCTTACTGAATCAGGAAAGTACTTTTCATTGAAAGCTTCTAGAAAATTCTTTCATGTCATTTCTGTCCCTGACCTTTCCCAAGATTGTTCTACCGAGCCCCACCAGTGCTAAGCATCCCCTTCAAGATGAAAGTGCCTAGCCTTACTTTCTGCTCATCAGTGCAGTTTAAAGCTTTGAATATCTTCTCCACCTGTCTCCTCCATCTCTCAGCCTTTTCTACTCCCCCAATCCCAAAGAATGTCGGAGGAGCCAACCTCCTAAACTTCTTTATTAAGCTACTATCATTCGGGTCAGGGGCTGGGGTAGATGGGGCTGTCATAGCTTCTTTCATCATTTATGTCATAACCCCTAAAGTCTTGACTAATTCATTGTGGGCCTCGGTGTTTTCATTACTGGAGCTTGAATTATTGTCCCTCATTCTCGGCATCTCCAACCTAAGACACAAACACTCAATTACCAATCTACCCAAAACTATTCTAAAGACACTTATAAACTCCCTAAGCTAAGAATCCTAACCTGACTCCTTTGATATCATAACTGTCACGACCCCCCCCTGAACCCTACGAGTGGGGGACAGAGTGCGGGAACGCGACATGAGGTCGTGAATGTCACTCAGATGGAAGTGGTATCAATGCATAAAAACACGGAATCGAGAGCAAACCATGAAAGAAAACTAGCATAAAACCATTGCTCAAACAAATAACAATCTAAAAGGTACGACCAATTCAATATCAAAAGTCTTTAAGATATATTTGAGGCACTACTGGCCTAAAATTTACACATCATGTTACTGAAATCACAAAAACATACTGTGAAAGTCTTCGAAAGACGGCTTCTCAAACTTCTTAATTTCGAGCTTCAAGCCTTCAAACTGCCACCCATCTATAGCATCGCAGCCACCACCCTTCACTCTTACAATTATGAGATTAAAATGGAATGAGCTAAAAGCCCGTAAAGTAGATCACTACCCTTGCATTCTTGACTAACAGTATATACATGATAACATGCCCATAGTTCATCAAAATCGCACTGTCTTACAAAGTATAGTCATAGAGCGGAGTACACATGAATGCTATATAATGAGGGTAAGAATTAGTTAACTGAGCATTAATTGTTCTCAAGATGACATCTACAAGCTACCGTCAGATAGTCTTACCGAATACAAAATTCATATAAACAAAACAGATTAATTTACTCCCGAAGTAGAAGCCACATCGATCAGGCTAAGCCAATCTTGTAACTTGGGACTTCTACCCTCATTCAAGAGGGAGGATAATAACAAGTGGGTGCCCCACTTTGTAATATACTCACTCATGCACACATCTCCAGCGCGCTTTAGGTTTTTCGATAGGCTGAGGCCTTGCAAGACATGACCATCACTTGTGCTTTAGGCGAGAAGGTGTTACACTACCATTGGAGGACCCAATGCATAGTGCCCATGATAATTAGGGGGCGCGACCCTCCCAGTTATATACAGTCAAATCTCGACTCCACTTCTATCATAGGAGTTGAGGTACAGAATACCCAACAACCAATGGAGGACCCATTGCATAGCGGTCACAGAGTTAGAATATCCACTACCAATAGAGGACCCATTGCGTAGTGATAAAAAATCACAGAATAATAGAATTCATATAACAGAATCAGAATATCCACTACCAATGGAGGACCTATTGCGTAGTGGCCAAAAATCACAGAGTAATGAAACTCATATAACAAAATCAGAATATCCACTACCAATGGAGTCCCATTGCATAGTGGTCAGAAATCACATAGTAACAGAATTCATATAACATAATCAGTATCACATAATTAATAGTATCAGATTCATATTATAACTATATCAACATGATGTGATCGTATTATCAGAGTCACAAAATCTTAGTGTCGATGTCATATTTCCTGTAATCTCAGGCAGTGACATCCCTACCCTTCCAATTCCCTTGGAAGTTAAAGATGGCTCCAAAACTAATTTTACACTAGACATCCCTACCCTTCAAATGGGAATGGTTTGAAGACAATTGGGCCCCGTTTTGCCTCCTAAAGATTCCAAGAGGTGAGGGATTATTAGTTGCACCCTGCTGTGTACAGTGGACAGCAAGGTATGCTGCTTCATATCACTATAACTTTCAAACCATGAGGCAACTTGTGGTAGTTTCAAATCAAAGTTTAAGCCAAGACATCTATCTTTCCAATGGTGGTGGTTGGAGTTCAATCGGACTCTCTTTGAAGTTCAAAAGCCTCAATCAAGAACACACAGAATTATCAAATTTCACCGTGGCATATAATATGTCTCAAGAACAAATTCCATGACCTTCAGTTCATAGTAAAGAGCATGAAAACAACCATTCTCTCACAATGTACACACATAACATGCATTTCTTATATAATATAAGAATCATACATTCATTTTCAACATCCACCATTTTCATAAAACAAAAGCCCCAATTTTCTACGTCATATACATTTCCATTGTTCATTTCACATGCATAAGTTCCCATGCGTCCTTATGACTATAATGCAATGGTAAAGGATCCCCTTACCTAAATAACAATGGTGCCTTCTCCAATCCTCTGCTCATAGCTCTCACTCACCCAACGATGGCTCTCCTTCAACAATCACTTCTTCAAACCTCGTGTCTTAGAGAGAGGACAAAATGAGGGAAGAGTGAGTGGCATGGGTGAGAGGAGAGGCTTAAGTACTCTTATGTTTGGGGTGGTGGTCCAAGTGTCATCAAAAGACTTAAAATTTGGACAAGTGACACTCACATCAGCACATATCTAACAAGTGGCACTCATAATCCATGCATATCAGTAACGCAGCCGGTGCTGATCCCCTTCTCCTACACTGTCGGTGCTAATCTCACAACACAGTTGGTTCTGGTCTCCTTCTCTTACATAGCCCTAGCGTTGGTCACACCCTAGCCGGTGCTGACACTTCTTTCTCTTTATAGCCGGTGCTGGCACTACCCACAACTCTGTCGGCATTGATCATAACTCAGCCAGCGCTGCCCACAACTCAGTCGACGCTGGAAGTTTTTTCGTCCCTATCCTGTTGTGGATTCTAATTGGTGGGGATAAGTTTTTGTTGTCACAAGACATGCTGCTTTGAAATGGGCGATATGTTGCTGCGGGGATGTTGTTCCCTTAAACCGTGGAAACTTCCCTTTCTTGTAGTCTGAGGGAAACGACACCTGATCAATGTAAGAGGGGTATGAATTTGGTAAAGCATTGCACCTTGTATACCCAGAATTTGCCTTTTCTTTAGACCATGAGTTACTAAAGCATCAATGTCTGCCTGAGAGAGGGGGTGACGGACAAAATTGTCCTGTGAAGCAGGAGGATGAGGTTGCCTTGGAACTACATCGTCTGTGCGATGGGAGTCGGCCTCATGGTTAGCCAAGTGTCACGCGGTTTCCATGCGATCAATCTTCTCCATCATTGCTTGCACCATATGTTCGAACCTATCCATGCGTGCTTCTTGAGAGTCGCTAGGTTCATTTACAACCATAACACTGAACATTTCTCCAAAGAGGTCAACCTTAGTTGCGACTGAGGGCTTCCGAGGCTGTCGGGTTACACGCGACAGATCGGTCAGCAAGGGGTCAGCATGCCCCCACTTGACTTGACTCTTGTATACCGAGCGTGTAAGGACTGATTCTTGACAGTCTTGGGACAGCGGCTATTGAGTGATCGGTTCGTCTTCTACAACATTGACCACCGTGCAGAATTCTATAACCTCTTCTTTAAGCCTTGTCATCTGAAGAGGGTAGAAGGGGTTTTGATGCAGAAGGTCATTAGAATTGGGTGGCCCAACTGTATTGGGCTCTTCTCTAGTTAGGATTTGCAGACCCTTGTCGCGCTTAGCTTTGAGACTTTGATGAACCTCACACCAGAACTTCGATAGGGACTGCGGCTAGTCAACTTTTCTTGCACAAGAGGGAGTTGTCTCGATCGGGTGCAGTAAAAGATGAGGGCTAGGGACTGGGATTAAGTTGGGTCGATTAAGAAGAAGGACTTGGTCTCTGATCAGATCTTTTCACTGAGCTCTCTTATGGGCTCTAGAGGCATAACTGAGATGACGGGGCTGGTTCAGGATGGTACTCTTAGGGAAAGTCTTCAAGTGCCAAGGTTTGAGTTGCTGGCTTAAAAGAGAAGGGGCAGGCGTAGGAATGATTGACTCATGATGACACCTGAGTGAGTAGCGAGGAGTGGCAGCTTCGGAAGGCGGTGCATTTGCACGCCTTAAAGAAGGATTACGGGTGACTTGGGAGTCAGCTCGGGCTCGAATAGATGGTCTGGCCTTCGGAGACCGAGGGCCATGAGCTCATGTCTATAAGGAAACATGAAGAAGACTTCCCCTTTCAGGGTGCTCTAGTGTGTGCTGAGTGGGAGGATGAAGAATATTTCTCCCATGTACTCGGGTTGATGCAGCGATGGCTTTGCCTTGAGTGGTGGGATGCACATGCATAGTGTGCACAGGACCTAGGAGGCCGACTCCTGAACACTGACTCGAGGTAAACATAAGGGTTGCCCCAAGGTGGGGCTCAAGTGGATGACCCACGTGCCTTAGTGTGTGTGCGAGAGGTGGAGGCCCCAAGGTCTCCTCCTTGATGTGTTGAGACTCTAAGCATAGTGACCTGATGTGGTGCAAGAATATAGGGGGCAGCCTTGCAGACAAGCAATGGCAACTTGTTTGCCTTTTGCAGCTAAGGACTGGGCAGCCTTTCGATGTACCTCAACAATACGACTGGTGAGGGAATTGTCAGTAACAGGGTGCATGGTGTGACTGATAGCAGATGTGCTTGTTGGAAGATATATTTCATCATCATGGGGCCCGCTCTCAATAAAAACCTAGCAAACAGTGGAAATCCTGACAGTCTCAAAATAACGCCAAAACTGATCAACATATTTATAAAAACTCTCAAAAGTTTTCTACCAAGTTTCATCACAATCTGACATGTCTAAAGCAGTGCAGATTGAGAAACAGTTCTAGCAGAATCAGCCTCTAGCACCCTGAAATGGACCCTATAACTAGAGTTACATTTTCAATGTCTCAATTTGCTATGGGACCACCACCATTGAATCCGGCACGGTTGAAAATCCCTAAGGGTCGAATTTCAGCTTAACCCGACATCCCAGGAAAAAAGTATAGGCAAAAGAGTGAAACAGGAGAAAGAAAACACTATTCCCATACGACCACCCTACAACTCAACACCATTAAAGGGACAGTCAAACTAGTGACTTTTGTTACTCATATCTCACTCATTCAAGGTCAGATCAAGCCCAAATTTTGTAAGCGTATTCATCTCATCAAGATGAGCGTTTCGATATGTGGCACGCCTCGTGATGACGCACAAGCTCAAATAAAAGCTAGAGAGAAGTTATTGAGAAGAAGTGCAAGAAAATTAGCAGCGTCGTGCCTTGCTCGAGAGGCCAACCAGCCTAGATCTGAAGGGTGAGATTGAGGCACCTAACCAGCTTGGCGATTCCACTTAGCACTTAGTACCCTTTAATTGGTTTGCTCTTGTTTGATCAGTATTTTCGTTTACTTTCTGCATGAATATCTATGGCTTCTGGGTTGTTCAACCCTTTCATCCGAGTTGGGGATTTTCTTATCCCTTCACTCGTGACTATCCCAGGGAAGCAAGCTGCGCAAGCTTCCTTCCCTACCTTCCTCCTAAGTCAGGACTCACGGTCTGGCTCCCAGGTTCTTTCCTGGGTGAGTGTGAGAGGGGACTTAAAGGTCCCTGACTCCCTGCTTCCTCGCCCTGGTGGACTCTCCATTAAGGCCCCTTGCATAAGTGGCACATCTTCCACTGAACACAGCATGCACTCTGATATGGGCAAGTCTCTTGCTAGTCATATAACCGAGGTAAGCCAGAAGGCTGCCCTTAGGTAAGAAAGCTGCCATCATTTTTGAGGGTCACCGTAAAGGTAGCCCTCGAAGTCCTTGACAACCCCGAATCTCTATACGTAGAGGCTCGGCACACCGAGACAGAGACCCTATGGCTTCCACCTGTCGTACACACACAAGGGCTCGCGGTCAACCCACTTGAGCCACACCTCGGGCCGACCTTCACGTTGCCTTGAGCTCACATTCAGGGCTAGGCCTTCTCGAGCTGAACCCTGTATGCGCCATGCATTTTCTTTCCACCGCTCGAGGCAGCGCTAGCTCTATGCTATTTTGAGCACAGGAGAGTTGACCACTCTGTCCTCCCTCCCAGCACACACAGCTCCATCCTGTGAGAGATGAGCTTCTACCTCGTCCCTCACAAACACAAGCTCATGGGTTTCGACCTCCCAAGGTCGAACCAATTGACTAAGCCCGGGTCAACCCCCAAGTCACCGGACGGCTAACTCTAAAGGTGCACACACACCACCCTTGCAGGTACCTCCCCAGCCCAGACTCAGGTGGATTCATGGACTAGCTCCTTCCTCTATCACTTCTCCGATGCCAGGCAAGCACCTCAAGCCCTGTTACTTAAAGGTCTTCCTTAAGAGTATCATCTTGAGCCAGCCTCAAGTTAGTCGTGCGCCCGGGCCTCACATAGGAATTCGGGGCAACGGCCGATGTCAGACAGAAGCCTCTAGCCTCCTAGGCAGAAACTCAAGCTGCCTTCTATCCTTGGACCCCACTCCCTGCTCCAACTCATAGACACAACCCTTGCATGTTCAAAGAAGGAGGGGCAGTCCTGGTCTCAGGCTTCATTCTGGAATGACATCCACAACGGTCTCAGGATTGGTAGAAGAAGGGCCTGCAAATTCTGACTAAAGAAGCCTCCAAGGAAGTTGAGACATCCTGCCCCATAATCCATTTTTCCCTCTCCAAACTCCAGAACCAGAGAAAATTCAAGAGTACTGCTAGGTGATCACTGCACAAAAGCCACGGTCCCAAGACCGTTGAGAACCGGTTCTCACAAGATTGACATACAAGGCTCGAGTCCAGTCAGGGCAAGTTGAGCCCCTGCAGACTCACTTGCCACACCCGACTCGTCAACCTCAGCAGTTCACTGCTCCATCTGGCTCTGACCTTCCAGAAGAAATGGTCGGTGTCAGAGTGATCAATGATCCAAATGACGCCTAAGAAGAAAGGATGAGCATGTTCGAGGTAACGGTACAATCCATCCTCGAGAAGATTAAACGCTTAGAAGCTTCCAAGTCCCCATCTTCTGACCATGAGATTGATTCCCCGACCGGTGAGGATACAGTTCCTAGGTAAAGTCCCCCACCGGCCTCCCATGATAGCTCTACCTCTCGTGGGGTCTCCCAAACAGACATAGATGCCATGGTGGCTCATAGCCTCATGAACAAGGTTCCAGGCATGCAAGAGGCCCTGCTCTACCAGAAGCCATACCCTTCATACATTGACTAGGTGATGTTTCCCCCAAACTACGAAAAGGGGAAGCTCGCCCTTTTCAATGGTACTACTTCTCCTCACCAGCATACTTCTACTTCCAAGTAGCTTGTAGGGAGACCGCAACTGATGGACGACTTCTCCTACATCAGTTCGTCGAGACTCTTGAAGGGTCAGCCTTCCAGTGGTATGCTTAGCTGGCCCCAAACTAGGTGCACAAGTGACAAGAAATGGAGCAGCTATTTTACCAACGCTTCTATGAAGTCCCAAGGAACGTGGAAACCATCGAGTTCTTCACATTGACTCAAGACCCTGGTGAGTCGGCTGACAAATTCATCACCCAATGGCAGGAGCTGACAACCTTTCATGCCACTTCCATGAACGAAAAAGAAGCTGTCTAGATTTGTATATGGAACATGCTTCTTGAGATCGCTCTGCATGTCGAGGCCTCCAATCCACCCTCCATGTTAAAGCTCATCTCTAAGGCACTTCATATTGAGGGATTGTTGAAACACCATGGCAGCTCTCGTCAGAAACCATCCGGCTCAAATTCTCGCTCCAACAGTTGGGGCAACCAAAAAGTAGTGATAAGCACGATCCTCACCTTGACTGGCACTAAGAGCGCAACTTCTCAAACCCTGAACCTTTATAAGGCACAGACGCCTCTTGTCCGGGACAAGCAGTAGTCCTACAATGAGGTCTTGCGTCCTAAAACTAGTAAGTAAAGTGACTTCTGGATCTGGCACCAGAATAAGGTTTACCCCATTGAAAAGGAATGGACTCCTGCACTGCTTCGACAACTGCTAGAACAGAACATGATCCAGCTGTCGGAGGTCAGCACCGCAGAGTTAGCTGGGCAAGAGACAAATGAGAGGTAATGAGCCTATCATAGGAGAGTAGGTCACCCTACTCATGACTACGATAAGCTCAACGACACTTTCGAAACCCTTATTAATAAGGGCCAGATAAAGCTCAAAGAGTTAAAGAAGGCGTTCGGGGCAACTGAGGCTTCTCATGTAGCGACAATCTAAGAGGGTGATGAGGCACCCGCTATCCTCCGCACAATATGTTCTATAATGCTTGAAGAGGGACACATCACACCGAAGCTGATAAGGCAACCCAAGTTCTTCCCTTCAGGAATTGAGAACCTTTGGTGTGCTTATCACCTCGTACGAGACCATGACATGAGCGAATGTACCAGCTTCCACGAGATATTGGCAAAGAAGATGCAATAGTGTCAGGAAGTTCAAGGCAACCAATAAGGACACCCTCAAGTCCCTCTTCTGCTTGTGCAAGAAGTCCTCCTGACTCAAGCTCAAGAAAACATTGAGCAAGACCCTCTGCATGACCTCTTCGAAGCAATGCTTCAATAGGGCCTCGTAGCTCCCAAGCCCGCCAAGCAGCTGAGGCGTCTCGCCTAGGGAATGGAGAAACTCTGGCGCACGTAACACTAAGTACGAGGCCACGAACTCAAAGAGTGCTCTGGGTTCGAACCTATAACTGCGGAGAAAGTCCAACAAGGCCACATCATTTGTGCAATTCTCCCAGAACGCGTCCAGGTCGTCGTTCCTGTTTAAGAGGAAGCCACACTTCAAGCCCCTCATGACCATACACTAGACCCTTCAGAGCCCTTAACCTGTCAACCCTGAGAAGTCTACAATGAGCGAAGTAGACTCAAATCCTTGAAGTGTGAGGCATTTCACCAAGCTAGGACTACTCACCAGCTCGATAGGGCACTCCAAACACCCCCTCTGCGATCCAGAAGGAGACAACAAGCACCTAGGTCAGCCCACCGAAGGAATCGTCTTCCTCTGCCACCAGTCGAGGAAGAATTTCTTAGGCCTCTCCCCCCACTGTCGACCTTGTAGAACTTCATCCCAGGCGCAACTCGCCTTGTCATGGGTGACGACCCTAAAAGCACCCCAATATGGTCAAAGTCGGGGCAAGACCTAAAATACCCCCTACACACGTCCAATTCTGGCGACAACATAAAAAGCTACCCAGAACATTCTAACTCTTCTTCTCCTCCCTCCTCTTCTATTTTCTCCACAGGTGAAGCACGATAGTGTCTAGACTTTGACACTCTAAATAGAGAGCTCGAAGGCACCAGTCTGAGCAGGTCGCAACAAGAGAGCCTTAGAGAGATGTTGGCCCAGGCGGCTGGATTCTCGACAGTCGCTGATACCCTGTCAACTCAAGTCAAAACCGAGCTATCATCAAGCTCCTTTTTGAAATAATCCTCCCATATGGTGCAGATCTTGGAAATACTATCGAGCATGGGGAAAATGAGTCTAAGATCAGGGAAGAAGCTACAGGCCACACCTCATAAACTAAGGGTCCTCAAATTTTCTGATCCTTCACTTTTCCCTGAGCTTAAACCTCAAACCTCAAACCTCTACATCCCTAATACAAATCCCTATCACTTCCCCATCAACCCAGACCGCACCGGTCAAGCAACAAAGTTAGCCAGTGCCACAAACCAAAACCCAACCAAAGCCTATTTCTAAACCTACCGTACTCCCTACACCAGTGACTGGATCAAGAACACAGACGACTAACGAGGATAAAGTGAAATACGACATAATTGGGCACTTGATAAAGCTTCCAGCCCTTCTAAGTATCTATGAAGCTCTTCTGTTGTCTATAGACTATCGTATGGTCTTGATTCAAGCTCTTTCTAACCCAAAGGTGTATGAGACTGAAGTGGAGCTTATAAAGGTTGACCCAGCTATTCTGAGTGGTTTCCTGGCAATCTTCTTTTCCAAAGATGACCTGCAGTTGGGAGGGAAATTTCACAATCGCCCCCTCTTCGTAAATGGTGAACTACACGCCAACCCTATCAACTAGATCATGTTGAATGGAGGGTTAGCAGTCAACCTGATCCCAAGAAGGATCCTCACCCGATTGGGATTAGGATCTGATGGCCTCACTCCTACCCACATCACCGTGCAAGGTTTCAACCAATCAGGAGAGAAGCCAGCTAGTACGGTGTGCCTTCATCTCAAGATCGGTGACCTCAACTTTTACACTCAGTTCCACATAATCGACACCGATACTTTCTACAACGTCCTTCTTGATTGCCCTTGGCTTCACGATTAAGGGGTGGTTCCTTCCATGCTCCACCAATGCTTCAAATACAGTCGAGATGGGAGACAACACACGGTCTATGCTGACAAAAGATTGTTCTCTGTAGCTGAGACCTACTATGCCGAGGCCAAGTATTATTTCACAGACTTTCCAGCACCAGAAAAGTCAAAAGATGATGATTGGAAGCTTGTGAGAGAGAGGGGGACCTCGTTCCATGACGATGTTGAATATTTGGGGTGAATGATCATGGACATGTTCAAAGAAGAGGAAAGACAGAGCAAGATCCTCCCTTTGACTCCAATCTACCCAAGTATACCATGCACCTCTTCGAGGTCACGTTATCCTCTCTCGAAGACAAAGCTTCCCCCTCTAGTTCTAAATCGCCAGAACAAAATGACGAGTTAGAAGTAACACCTGAGCTAGAGGAAGCCCACGAGGTAGACCTTCTAGCACCGAGGGCCACTATACGTCGGACCAATGAAAGATCCTGCATATCCCCATTACTCTTTTAGAAGCAAAATTGGCACGTCAACCTCCAAGGAATGTACTCCAAATTCCATCCTCCTTGAATAAGGGGATCACCAGCAGCCATGAGATGGTCATACATCTCTCAGAGGCTCCCGAAGAGGTACAGGTGGACAAGAGTCAACCCTTTGGCTCTGAGCATCAAGATCCCATGGCAAATTTGAGAAGTGAGGTTCTTAGCCTTCAGAATCAGTTGGAGATTATGCACATCGCTTCAAAACACTTAAAGGGGTTCGTCTCTGAGACTCAAACCTATGATGAGTTCAAAAGTAGTGCACCTCGAATCAAAGCTAGGGCTCCCCCAGACTGGAGTATTTACAACAAACAGGCTCACCAGATATATGAGAACCATGGATCATGAGCCCCTGATCAATCAAACACTATGGGGTGAGGAAGCAACTGCTCCGTCATTCGAGGTCATTGAGGCTATAGAAAGTTGTCATAAAGAAAAGCAAAGGGTGGGATATTATTTTTCGTCTCATGCCAATAAGGGCCGAAAGCGGTAAAACAGAAAAAGAAACAATAGCAAAAGACATGTCACACACAGAGAGAAAGAGTGACCTTTCATTCATAAATACAAAAATTCATACAATTGTCAACATGAACAATACCAAGAATTTGTTTACAAAGAGTTATAAGCAAGAGCATTCACTCAAGCATCAAGACTAAGCCTGTAATAGTCCTGCTGTGTCCACTTGATGTTGTCCTTCATAGCTGCGGCTTGGAGGAGGGCAAACATTATAACAAATAGGGGGTATTCTCCGCGTACTAGCTGAGGTGAAAATGGGTCTCTTTCAATCTCACGAGCCATAGCAAATAAGCCTTCCAAATCATTGATGTTCCGCTCAAGAAACGCCATGTCATCTTCAATTTCAAAGCATGCGATTTCTTTGGATATTGAAGGGACTTCTGAAGGCAAGCTCTCAAAATCCGAGTGAGCAAAATATCGCATGAGAAAGTTGGTTTTAAGGTTACCCAGGTGCACCGCAGCAACATGTGCAACAGTCAAAGGCCCAGGGAAGAATCTAAGTAAAGGCCTGACAGAAGGATATTTCTGAATAGAAGCTGATTCTTCTAAATTCATAACTGCCGTAACTTATCAGGCCACTTCAGTCACCTTCGTTTTGAACAAGTCTTCACAAGGGATGTCGAAATCAATGAGGTTGTCCATCAGCCTCTTCATCAAAAGCGAGAACGCAATCAACTCGAAGAAAGAAGCTTGGATGAAAAGTCGATAAGCAGCTCTGAGAAGGTAACGCCCATTGTCCTTAGGGACATTACGACGATTGAGCCTAGTAACCTGTACAGGGAAAGACATCTTGGCTTGTGATATGACAAAGCCACAGCGAGTGCACCAAATGAGAGGATGAACAACTTGCCTCGAGAAAGAGGTGACTACAAAAGCTGCGCCTATGATAAGTTCCCCTCGAGCAGGAAACATAAGTCCCTCTCTCAAGGTTGCAAGAGAAATTGCCCTGTTACCCATTACTATCAGGTTGCAAATAGGCATCGCTCATCCTCGCCCCTAGAAACAACTGGTTGATATGACGGATGTGGTTCGTTCCAAAAAATAGCAAGCTCTTCGTCCTCGATGACGATAAGGTCCTTTTTCAAAGAAACCTGCATTCTGGGAACTTTCGAAGCCTTGGCCGACTATTGAGAAGACATCTGACTGAGAGGAAACTAAAAAAATTAGAGGGTAGGACTCATGTCATCTGCCCGTTAGGATGTTATTGTCGTGTGCAGAAGGCAGGGTTGTCATCGTCTCGCAACCAAAGGAGGGTATCGCCATGCCACAACCACGGGACTATCAGAAACACCTGCGTTCCAGCTGTTTGCATGTGTTGCACGTGCGAGTACCACGTCCCTTGAAAACTAGGCACGCTGCCGGGCAATGGTGATGTGGCCTGTCACCACTCACCATCCCATGACCCTTCATCTCTCCGATCGTTACGACCTAGCGACCCCTCGGGTTCCCACCAGCGTTTCCCCTCTTCGCTGGGAGCTCACTCCTGCTCGCCGGGAAAACCTTCTATTACTAACTGAAATTAGCAGAAAACCACCGGAATCTCCATAAAACTTCCCTGTGGCCTTGTGGATCTCCCTTCTCCCTAATTTTGCGCTTCAATAGTTCACCACAAACTCACCAGAATTCCACTGAGTTCCCGACGAGCCCACTACTATTGTTCCTCCTTCTTTCCCACTGATAGCCAGAGGATCGTTAGACTCCCTCGACTTCTCTGCGACCTCCCCTTCAGCCACGGGACTGTTAAAGAAGCATTCGAACTCCGGCAGAGCACCTCTGTGAATCTTTCGATGACCCCGAGAAACCTTGTTCCATGCTCAGAAAGCCTCGAAACTCTCCGAAAAAGGTTCGTAAGCACCTTGCTAAGCTCCACGACTTGCTAAAGTTTGTCGAAAAAGCTCCTGAAAGTCTGTCTGCTGCAGGCTTCGGTCGAAAAAATCTCGTCCGAAGTCTCTTGCTAAAGAGCTCAAGCTCTCCCTCTCTCTCGCTCTAAAACTGTTTTACCCCTCAGTAAAACAACAAAATGCAGTTTTCCTCCTTTTTATACTCAACAGTACCGTAAACTGCCCTTAACAAATATGAAAAGACATTACAGTCCTCATGTTTAGATGACAATAAGACCAGGCTGAGGCAGGTCAAGCCTGAGACCCAAAAAGGATATCACCATGCACCTTCATTAGAGGCCATCTCCGCATTCGTTCATCAGAGGCCATCGCTGTGCACATTCATCAGAAGCTATCACCGCCCGCCTTCGTCAAGGGCTATCGCCGCACCCCTTCATAAAGGGCCATCACTGCATGCCATCGCCCAGAGGCCATCGTCGCGTGCTTCGTCAAGGATCTAACGTCGTGCTCCTCAACAAGTGGCTAACGTCATGCACGAAGGATCTAGGCCTAATGCCGCGTTCGCCATCCAATACTTAGTGCCACGATCATGCCACGACAGTCCCATTTGAACCATTGTCCTGCCTCCTCAGGAAGTTCATTCCCTACATCACAGTCTCACTCCTCAGGGAGTCCAGTCTCTAGTGACATATCGATTCCCCATGGAGTCACATTCCTTCACCACACAATGGTCCGCACTACATGACCTTAAACTGCATAGCCATGGTCCGCGCTGCATGACCTTAAATTGCACAGCCATGGTCTGTGCTGCATGACCTTAAATTGCACAGCCATGGTCTGCGGTGCATGACCTTAAACTGTACAGTCGTGGTCCACATTGCATGACCATAAGCTGCGCAGCTATGGTCCGCACTGCATGACCTTAAACTGCAGCGCCATGTTCCGCGCTGCATGACCTTAAATTGCACAGCCATAGTCTGTGTTGCAAGACCTTAAACTACATAGCCATGGTCCACGCTGCATGACCTTAACTTGCATAGCCATGGTCCACGCTGCATGACCTTAAATTGCATAGTCATGGGCCATGCTGTATGACCTTAAACTGCACAGCCATGGTCCATGCTGCATGACTTTAAATTGCACAGCATGGTCCGAGCCGCATGACCTTAAACTGAGCTGCCTAGGTCCAAACTATATGACCCTAAACTGCAGTGGAGGTCTAGTTGCATGACCTTAAACTGCATGGTCCTAGCTGCATGAATTTCAAATTGCGTAGCCATGGTCTGAGCTACAGGACCTTAAAATTTTAGTGCATGGCATGACAAATATTCCATGCGCATATACTTAACTTTGAGAGGGACCACCTCTTCGTCAGGTGTATTTCTTCCACACCCCCAGTGAAGTTAGATGTATGACAAGAAAAGAGAGGGGTCGCACCTACGCCTTTAATCCCTAGTGGATCTGCTTCACACAAACACCCCAGCATGAGTAACACCATATTGCGACTTACCATCCCTAGTGAGTTAGGGCCATGCTTATCCTTTCAACCCCCAGTAGGGTTACACTTGTGCTCTGACATGTCATCCCTAGTGGAGTTACATAAAGCTTCATCCTTAACCCCAGGGACCGATACCCCCTTAATTCCTAGATGACTCTGCTTTGTCTTGCCACTCCTCGTAAGGCTACCATCTTCATCTAAAAATCCCCTGCCTGTGTAGAGCCTTAGATAGTTTTATCCCCAGGGAGTCATATCACTATCCACAGACCTATCCCCCATGGAACTTCACCTATTTAGCGGCCCACACAATGGTCCGTACTGCATGACTTTAAATTGCATAGCCATGGTCCTAGTTGCATGAATTTAAATTGGATAACCACGGTCCAAACTATATTACCTTAAACTATAGCAGAGATCTAGTTGCACGACCTTAAACTGCATGGTCCTAGTTGCATGACCTTAAAATGCATAACTATGGTCCATGCTATATGACCTTAAACAATAGTGGATGTCCTAGCCACATGATGTTAAACTGCTTCGCACATGTCCAAGAGGCTTGACCTTAAAGATGCCCCCACATACGCGCACACCCCTTTTACATGGCTCTTCATGCACATCTTCCCTAATCGACCCATTCGTGTGCGCACACCACCTTCATTGCCTCCCTAGTGAGTCCACATACATGCACATGCCTTTACATGCATCTTCACACACATCTTCCCTAACCGACCCATTTGTGTGTGTGCACCACCTTCATTGCCTCCCCAGTGAGTCCACATACATTCACACACCCTTTACGTGCATCCTCATGCATGTCTTCCCTAACCGACCTGTTGTGTGCGCGCACCACTTTCATTACCTCCCCAGTGTGTCCATTTATATCACCATCATTCACCATTCCCTAGTGAGTCTCAACCATGCTTAAAAAATGGCGAACCATTCCACAATCCATATTCGTCATCAGCTAGTGGGTCACCACTTTTCACCCACTGTTCATACATCATCCGTCCTTCACAGGCAACCTTGTGCCATCTCCGCAAAGTGAGTCGTAACCATCACCATACTCACTCCATGGCCTCAACACACCACCATTCATCACCACTACGGTCCAGCTGTATAACCCAAAACTATAGTACATGTCTTAGCCGCATGATGTTAAAAAGGCTTTGGACAAGTCCCAAAGGCATGACGCTAAACATTCCTTCACAATAAACGAGCATAGTGTACACCTGAATAAGGTAACGCCATGAGTAAAAATGATGGACGATCATGATCACAAAACCATGAGTAAAAGAGTTATGTAAAATCAAAAACCCATGCACGGTGAAAATTCTAAAAGGGATTCATGAGCAAAAGCGAATGAAAAGGGTGGACATGACCGTCAGGGCATGGGTAAAAGAGCCCAAAAGGAAAAGGCGTATGTGAAAATCATCTTTACGGTTCCAGTTCTATTGTTCAAGTGAAAACCCGCAAAAGGGCAGTTGGACCGACAAAACAGGTTGACGCACTGCCACAGCCTTAGCCGACACTCAATTTCCTGGCTAATGAAGTCTACCTAAAATCCTCAAAAGCCATCATTCAATCACAATACCAAATGGCTCATCCAGGAGTGACAGCCGCAGAAGATCTCCCAACATTAACAACACAAATGGCTCGTCTAGGAGTGAGAGCCATAAAAGATCTCCCACACACCAACAACACTAAATGGCTCATCCAAGTGTGAGAGCTGCAGATGATCTCCCACACTTCAACTCAAAAATGCTAAGGACCATCACGAAGGCAAGAAATTGATGAAGCTAGGTCTTAACCAACCAGAGACTTCAGGGTTATTCTTCGCCATGAGATCACCTCGCCTAAAACCTTCTTTAGCCCAATTGACTAGGGCTTCGGGACATGCCCCCTACTGGACTTTGCAGAATGGGGCCCACGAGGCCACCTCACCACAAAGATACCCTGATTATGAAAAGAAAACCTGGGGTAGCAGTGAACAATACCGACCAAAGGTTCATAGCATTCGGCCTCCAAATAGGCTTGATTCTGACCGATGAGGTCCCTACAAAATCCTCAAGCTGTCGGAATCGCAAGAGTCCCTCGAGAGTGAGGACTTCGATAGGATCCCTCAAATTTCCCGAATGATTGCACTTCTTGATTCTCTCGAAGCACAACATTCGATGGGGCATGCTGTTGGAAGATACTTTTCATCATCATGAGGCCTACGGTCAATCAAAGCCTAGCAAACAGTGGAAATCCCGACAGTCTCAGAATAGCCTCAAAAATGATAAAGATCTTCATGAAGACTCTCAAAATTCTCTTACCAATTTTTGTCGTAGTCCAACATGTCTAAGGAAGTGCCGGCTGAGAAAAAGTTCTGACATAATCAATCTCTAGGACCTTAAAACGGACGCTATAACTAGAGCTACATTTTCGATGTCTTAATTTGCTATGGGACTACTGCCATTAAATCCAGGGGTCAAATTTCAGCATAATCAGACGTCTAAAGAAAATGTTATAGATGAAGAGAAAAATAGGAGGAGCCACATGCTATTCCCGTGCGGCCACCCTGCAACTCAACACCATTAAAGGACATGGTTAGGTGCCTCGATGTCGCCCTTAGGATCTAGATGATCGGGCGGCACACGTCTCAGGTTTTAAGGGAAGATCCAAGATGTTTTTGAGATCGCTCTCTCGGGAACCTCGATCGAGAACGGGGGCCGGTGTTACCAACCAGTGAGAGAGGAATTTTAACATAGGCTCGGGACTTACTCGGGTTGGTTAATGTGAGGGCTCTCTTAGATCATGAAGAAAGCCCCTCGGTAATAAAACTGGTTCGAAATCTCCTCCCTTGGCTTGTATTCTTCTTGTTTTCTGCAATCACACAGATATATGACAAAGGTAGTAAGACAGATGGGTTAGATTTTCTTCTTTGATGAACATACACAAGCACGCACATTGAAAAAAAAAAAGAAGATAAGAAATATGGGGGGAGAGAAGAGTTCGACTGAGCAAGAGGATCAAGCTGGCGAGTAATTGGCCTGAGGTGGTAGAAAAATAGGCTCGGTACTAAGACCAGCTCACAAGATCACTACTAGACGTCATTACCAATACCAACTAGCTAAGCACGATGGCTAGTCTGTCGTGGCAATAAAGCGGGCCAAGTAATCTTAGCATAAAACTATTACGTCTAGATATAGGACTAACAGGAGAGGCTAATCTCACTCCCTCTTAGTCGAACGAAAGAGTAACAGAGTGATGGTTATGAGGAAAGAATGAAGTAAGAGAATAAGGGAACAAACATAAGGAGGGAAAAGAAAAGAAGAGAAGCAATGAGAAGATAAAAGAGAGAGAGGGAAGGGAGATGTAGTCGGCATTAGGCATTGTCGAAGGTGTTAAAAGAAGAGGGAGAGAATGTAGTCGTCTCTAGGCTTCATTGACTGTATCAGATGAAGAGAAAGAGAGGAAACAGTTGGTGCTAAGCTTTGCCGACTGTTTCAGATGAGAAGAGAGGAAGAGAACCGACCGGCACTAGGCTTGCGCCAGTTGTGATGGAAGAGAAGCAAGGGAGATAGATCGAGCCGGTGCTAGGCTTCTCCAACTGCAACAAAGGAGAGAAAGAGAAATCCAATCGACGCTAGACTTCACCAACTATGACAGAAGAGAGGAGAGAGAAATCCAACTAATGCTAGGCTTCATCGACTATTAGGGAAAAGAGAGGAGTGAAATCCAACCGGTGCTAGACTTCACCGGCTATGACAGAAGAGAAGAGAGAGAAATTCACTTGGCATTGGGATGAAGGAAGAGGAGAGAGAACCTACCCGATGTTGAGAATGAAAGAGAGGAGAGAGAGGAGAACCAATCCGTGCTAAGCTTGCGCTAGTTGTGATGGGAGAGAAAGAGATAGAGATGAGAAGAAGAGAGAGAAAGATATAGCTATGAGAAGAAGAGAGAAAAAGAGATAGAGATGAGAAGAAGAGAGAAAGAGGGGAGGAGAAAGAAAGAGGGAAGGAGAGAAAGAGGGGAGGAGAGAGAAAGAGGGAGGAGATAGAAAGTTACCTGCTCAAAGGGTACTAGCCCTTTTCTTCGCTCTCCTCTCTCTCTCTCTCTCCAAGATGTACTCATAGGCTCAAGCAAGAATGAAAATTTCTATTGAATGATCCAAGAATGAACCGAGCATTCTCTCCTATTCTTTTACAATTTAGCTTTGCACGTTTATATAGAATTGGAGATAATTACAATTTAATTGAATTTAAAGAAATTCTAAAAATTGGTGCAAAAGGAATATTTTTCCTCTGCCTAACAATGTGTGGAATTTCAAAACTGTCCCTGCTGCTACCCGAGAACTTACGTGACCTTTCGTGGCTGACCCATGATTGTTTTGATGCCCAATTGATCGAAATATTACTATTTTCTTGTAGGACTCGGCATGGCAATCGTTTTGATAACAACTTCGAGCCATGAATCATGTTTTTTAGCCATGATCATGAGACTTGAATCTTGGATGAATCTTGAGAACTTCAGATGGATTGTGTGCTCGTTCCTTGATGTTTCTCTGTGATTTCTTCATTGGATAACACTGAGCATGCCGTCACTATCACGTTGCAACAAATGCAGCTCGATTTTGTGTCCGGATGAAGATTTTATCGTCTTGAGTTTTTGGCTGGAATCTTGGAGTGTTGCGATCGAAATTTAAAGAAAATTTGACACCTTTGTGTGTGAAATCCAACCGCTCAGCGTACGTGAGGTTCAGACCCGAGATAACCTCGAACCTTACGAACATAATGTAATTGGTTTCATGCCGATCAGGTATGTGAGAGTTGTGATCTAGCTGCTTAAACGAGGCGCGCTATTGCTGAATTTTCTTCCACTTCTTTCACGGATCAGCGACTTTCATTTAGTTTTTCTCTTTGCTTGAGTGTCGTTATGGGCGTACCACATATCGAATTGCTCATCTTGATGAGATGAACACGCTCACCAAATTTGAGAGTGATCCGACTTGGAATGATTAAGTTATAAGCCCAGAAAGTAACTATCCGTGATTGTAAGAACAACCACCTTTAATGGTGTTGCGATGGAGTGAAGCCACACGAGAATAGTGTGCGGCTTGCCTCTTTTCATTATTTTACCCATAACTTTGTCCTGGACTGCCCGATTAAGCCGAAACCTAACCCATAAGGGTTTTCAACCATGCCGGATCTAATGGCAATGTTCCCATAGCTATTTGATGTACCAAAAGTATGGATCTAGTTACAGGGTCCATTTCAGGGAGCTAGAAACTGATTTTGCTAAAATTATTTCTTTGTGTTCACTACCTTAGACATGTCTGATCGTGATGAAGCTTGACTGGTGGTATTTTGACGTGTTGATGAAGATATTGATCAATTCTGGGGCTATTTTAAGGCTATCAAGAATTTCCACTATTTTGTAGACTTTATTGACTTGCTTCCTACTTATTCCTAATCAAGGATCAAGGTGCCAAAAAATGTGTTCAAACCGCTTGCCCCACCGAATGTTGTACTTCAGGAGAAGCGAGAAGGACAATCTTTCCAAAAGTTTCCTTCGGCTTTTACTTTTTTCCTTCCTAGCCACAGGACCACATGAACGCCGAAGAGATTCGCGTAATGCTGTAACTAGGCAACTCAGACGTAGGGATGCATTGTTCACGGGTCCTTCCATGGAGACTTTAGGGGAAGAAGAGACTTTTTTTACGGATCTTATCGAAGTCCTCACCCTTGTGCGAACTGTTTGTGATTCTGAATCTGAGGATTTTGTAAGGACCTCGTCAGTCAGAATCAGGCCCGTCTGGCAATTGAGTGCCATGTTGAAGGGCATTGTTCCCATTTGTTCTGGGTTCATCGATTTTCTTGGGTAGGCACTTTTTCCTGCTACACCAGGTTTGATTTTGACGTTCAAAGTATCACTTTGGGTCTCATCTATCGGGTCAAGTCGGGAGCAGTTTTGTTAGCCGGTCTCAAAGGTTTGGGCCTGTGGGCTAGGCGAGCTGAATTCTCTGACAGGTTCTCCCCTTGCTTTGTCTGTTTCTTTCCTTTGTAGTGTTTATTTCTAGAGTATATTTGTTGACCTCGTGGGAATAATGTTCTTCCTCATGAGACTTGTCTTGCTGTCTTAGCAAGTCTTCTATCTTTCAAGTCCTTTTGCAACTGGACTCGGACTATTGGAATCTTTTCCTTGAAGCTCATATTTTTTTGGATTCTTGGTTTTATGTTACCAGGGATTTTCTTCTTTTGACTGAGGGTTGAAGTGGCCTGTTGAGACGAGTGCTGCATAAACCTGTTTTATTGGTCCAAGCGTCCTTTGTGGATTCTCGCTTGAACTTGGGAAGCGATGCCGTAGAGACTATTTTCACCAAATTCTTTTTATTTGGGGCTCTTTTACCCATGACCTTTCAGCTATGTCCACCTTTTTTATCTATTTTTACTCACGATGCCCATTCGGGGTTTCACCGTGCCCAGTTTTTATTTCACAGAACTCTTTTACTCATGGTTTCGTGACCATGCCCGCCCCTCATTTTTACTCATGGAGTTCCCTTGATAAGGTATACTTCATGCCTGCTATTTCATCATTTTTTGTGAAGGCGTGTTTAAGGTCATGCCATCGGGACCTGTGCGAAATAGTTTAACGTCATGCTGCAGGGATGTGCACTGTGGTTTAACGTCATACAATTGGACTTTGGTGGTGATGAATAGCAGTCTGTGGAGGCCATGGAGTGAGTTTGATGGCAGTTTGACTCACTTGGGGAAATGGCATTAGGTTACCTATGAAAGATGGATGATGTATGAAATATGAGTGGACGATGATGACCCAATAACTTACAATGAATATGGATGGCGGGATGGATCGCCATTTTGTGAGCGCAGGTGAGACTCACTGGGGAATGATGTATGGTGATAAAGTGAAGGGACTCACTGGAGAGGTAATGAAGGTGGCACGCGCACACTAACATGTAGGTTAAGGAAGGCGTGCATGAAACTGCACGTAAAGGCATGTGCGCATATGTGGGGTAAGTTTATGATCATACCTCCTAGACTTATGCGAAGAAGTTTATCATCATGCAGCCAAGACGTGCACTATGGTTTTAGGTTATACAACTGGACTGTGGTTATGCAATGTAAAGTCATACAACTAGAACTGTACAGTTTAAGGTCGTGCAACTAGACCTCCGCTACAATTTAAGGTCATATATTTCGGACCATGGTTGTGCAATTTAGGGTCGTGCAACACGGACCAAAGCTGAGCAGTTTAGGGTCATGCAGCTCAGATCGCTACTATAGTTTAAGGTCATATAGTTTGATTCATGGTTATGCAGTTTAAAGTCATACAATTAGGACTGAGTAGTTTAAGGTCGGGCAACTAGACCTCCGCTACTTTTTAAGGTCATATAGATTGGACCATGGTTGTACAATTTAGGGTCGTGCAGCACAGACCGAGGCTGAGCAGTTTAGGGTCATGCAGCTCAAACAGCCACTATAGTTTAAGGTCATATAGTTTGTACTATGGTTATGCAGTCTAAAGTCATACAACTAGGATCGAGCAGTTTAAGGTCATGCAGTTAGACCTTCGTTGTAGTTTAAGGTCATATAGTTTGAACCATGTAGTTTAAGGTCATGCATCTAGACCATTGTGTGGGTCGCCAAGTAAATGGAGCTTCATAGGGAATAGGTCTGTGCACGGTAATCCGACTCCCTGTGGATAAAATGGCTAAGACCATTCACAAACTGAGGGTGATGGTGACCTGATGAAGGATGACCAACAAAAGTGGACTTCGCTAGGGTTTAAAATGATAAGCGTACTCTCTGGGGTGAAAGATGAGACCGGCTTCCTCGAGATGAGATACCTTAGTGTGAAACAGACCTACTGGGAATTGAAAAGGTAAGAATGACCCTAACTCCACTGGGGATAATGGGCTACAATATCGGTGTGACTCTTACTGGGGGATGAGGGACAACTCCTGACTCTTTTGGGGAGGTCACAATTTCGGTGTTATAACTCGGGTGCAAGTCCACTAGGGATAGTGGTAGGGCATACAGAGCTTCAGCCTAGAGTCGTTGATAATGGGCTGTTTGTAATACAACCGGCGCCAAGTGTAGCGATCATGGTATCTTGCGAATGTCCAACTGGTGATGAGATTTAAAAATACAACCAGCACTGGGTGCTTAAAACCACAGTTGGCAAGAGTCGTAGCATTGTTTGAACAGGACCGGCATTAAGGTGATTTGAAATTCTCCTAGCACTGGTCAACTTCCATTAGGTTTGTTTAAAACTCATCCGACGTTAGACAATTGGCACTAGGGTTGTTTGGAATTCATCCAGCACTGGGCATGGATCAATGAGAGTTACCTCGGGCCTCAAGTCAAAGCCCGACCCGGCTCATCGTCACTTGGCTTCCTTTGGACGCGGCTAGCATTCCCAGTTTGTGAGGGGCACTAGAGGGAAGTGTAGTCTATATAACAGGGTGAAATCTTGTTTTCCCTCATTTTTCACCAAAGGTAAAAAACTTAAGAAAATGTTTTCTTTAACGGCGAGGAGAGGGTGTTCAGTTGAAGTTTCGGCGAGCAGTAAAACTTTAACAAAATTTTTGCAGGGAAGCTTCTTTGACAGAAAGCAGGATTCCGACAGTTTGGCAGGGAAGACCTTCGGCGAGCAGACTTTGCCAAGAATTCGGTGAAGTTGAAGAGAAAGCAGTAGGGAAAAGAGATTTCTCCAGGGATTTTTCCGAGAAACAAAAGTGGTTTCAGCTACAGTTTTTTTTTTCTGGTAGAAGAAGTGGGAAATGCAGCAGCGAACATTTCCACACTTCTTGGGAGTTTTCTAGGAATTTTTAAGGGGTTGTGAACAATTTCGTAAGTCTTGGGTGTTTTCCAGGAGGTTGTGGTAACTGTCCAACACTGTTCGTGGTGTTGCAGAGGTTTTCAGGAACTAGGGTTGTTGCAACTTTATGACACTATTAGTGGTGTTGTAGAGGTTTTCGGGAACTTAGGGGAAGTTTGCAGGAGTTTTGGTTGAGGCTCTAGTGACATCCACATCAAGAAAATAGGCGAGAAAGTTTTTTCAGTGGGTTTCTGGCCGTATAGCAAAAGTTTCGGCAAGAGACGAATGGTCACACGAGGTGGGTCGTACAACTGCAGGAAGTGAACCATCATGGGGAAGTGTACGGTTGTAGAAGACGTGGTGACGGTTGGCCTTCTCTCGTGTGTTAAGTGGTGCTGAAGGACGTGGCGACAGTTGTCAATCGACACAACTGAGTTCAAGGTGTGATGACTAGGATTTGTGGCACGTGTAAGAGATTCTCTCACAGTCGGCGCTAGCCTTTGAAAAGCTCAATCGACGCTGGGGTGTTGGCAATCTCAACAGGTGCTGAGTGATGAAAGACTCAACCAGCACTAGTTGTTGGCACTCAACCGACGCTAGGCATTGAGAAGCTCAACCAACGTTGAGTGTTTTGACTGACTCACTCGGCACAAATCGTTGACATGCAATCTGCGCTGGGCACTGACAAGCTCAACCGACACTGAGTGTTTGAGAGACTCAACCGACACTGCTCCAGTGCCTTATCAACTTTTTGGGAGTGAACCACTAAGTCCCTACATAATGGCTGGTTCTTTTTACCAAATCCCTGATGTGAAAAGGCTTCCAAGGGTAGAAGAAATCGGCACCCATGATTTTACAGGCAAGATTTTATCAAGAAGTGAACCCATTTGGCCGACCCAACCAGTGTGCGAATCAGAGTGGCCCTTTAGCGTCACTTTCATTATTGACCTCTTATGTTTCGAAGTATGGGAGGGCAATGATGACAACGTCAGTACTGAAGAAGGGATAGAACTTCTTCACTGTATGCATCGAAACATAGCATCTGGGGAGAACTTGCCCACCTTAGGGAAGCGAATGATCTAAGCAAAGGGATTACTAAGGTGGTAAACAAAAGGCCTATGAATTCACGGGGAGCACCAATACCTGAAGGGATATGCTTCCTGGACTGCCAAGGTATTGGCATCGTACAGAAGCACTCTTGAACATGCTTCACTATTAGTAGCGGTTCAATGTTCGGGTAGCTACTACGACCATTGCTCCATTATAGTAAACGTATTACTGGAGACATGGAGCCATGTAAGTAATACTTGGCTTCTTGGTCATGGCGACGTGGGAATCTCTTTACTAGATCTTCACTTTATTGGAGGTCTCCCAATGATTGGGGTTATGTACGACGAGTTCATGCCCTCGAACTCAGTCATCTTTGGTGGTGCTAATTTGGGGGGTGAAGAGCTGCGTGCCAGTCTTCAAAAGATCTTTGATGCCTACCAGTCGATTGTCGGCTGATCTAGAAATGGTAGGGTCACCTTTACAAATGGGTGAATTTCTTTTGTGGGGATTATCCTGAGGGCGGTCAAGGTACTCCGAAGGGGAAAGGGAAGGCAGTTTCAAAGGAAACACCTCCCATGTATCAACTTGAGACCGGCGATGACCGTGTCTTCTTGGCCTCCTACCTGGCCTTATTCTTGTACAATTTCATGCTCCCTAGCTTGGGGGACGACATTCGTTCGGGGGCGTTGTATGTGGCATGCGACATGGCCAGAAGGTGTGAGTATGCCCTTGCTCAGCCAGTCCTATGCAATATATATCATGGCTTGGGAGCCATCTCCTGTTGAAAGACCTACAAGGGCAAAGAGGGAGGGAACGACATCGTAGGGGGAGAAGCTTTTCCCGAAGATTTTAAAACTCCATTCCCTGTCCATTACGTGTACAGGTGGCTAAGGGCTTATTTCCCTAACACCTACGTCAAGAATCAGTGCACAGGAAATAAATTGTAGCCCTTCTTGATGAGGATAGAGAACCAGAGGGCCATCTTTCATACCCCAGGGGACGCTCGGGGTCTATTTGGAAATGATTCTTTGAACATGAGGCAGGTCCCTTTTCCGGTCTAGAGTTTCACCGATTGTGCTTTTATTGATGACTTGTAGAAGGAACTGGATGGTGCCCCAACAATGATTAAGGAAGTCATATTCACGTTGAGCATCAGAGGGGGAGTCTTACTTTATCAGACTCAACACAGTGCCCGACTAGAGGGGTATTTTCCCCCCACGGTTCGCCCGTCAGCATGATCCTAATCAAGGCTACCCCTTCTCGGTGTTTTTCAAAAAGCACTAGAGTAAGGTGAATAAGGGGAAGGCAGAAGAGTTTGGAACTTTCTGAGAGTGCTGATTTCAAGAGCATATACTGACCGCTTGGTCTATGTGTCTTGAGATGATGGAGACCAACAAATATGTGCTACCTCATTTCGGTAGGAGAGTTCGAGCGACCAAGGCATATGTGAACTGATAGAGAATCACTAGTAAGGGCTATTGGGATAAAGATCACCCTTGGAAAGGGGTGAATGGTAACTGGCGTCATGACACTCTGCAAAGGAAGGGCTCTTCTCCCTTTTGATTGACTCTGCTTCATGATTTCATCCTCTTCTTACTTTTATTGCACCTCATGTGATTTCTTTTTTAATGTATTGCCTTAAGAGACTAATATCCTAGGCCTTATTTAGTCCCATAGGGGGCTGCCGAGGATTGGATAGCTTCGAAATGGGGAGTGGCTGTTTTTTCTCCTCTTAATGTCTGATTGGCCAAGGGCTCATAGTTCATTTTCTTCATGATTTGGTGAGCCTAGTTGCAATAGATAGTCCAGTCAGGAGGGGCTTCGAGCTCCGTTAGTGGCGCATTTACCTCAAGCTCATCATAGATTTTAGTCTCCGGCACAAACTCCTTGAGATGTTTTGAAGCGATATGCATGACCTTTAGCTGACTCTAGAGACTGCAAACTTCTGTTCTGAAGTTTGCTAGGGGATCTTGCCCTTAAGGGGAAGAAAGTAGCTCTTTATCAAACTTCTTGCTTCCTGAGAGTCGGGGAGAAGTAAAAATTTCAGCTGATCGTCGGTTTGAGGAGCATCCTTTATACTGATAGCAATCTGATTTTGAAAAACTTTTTGCAGCGGTTGTCACGTCGCTTCAGCTTTTAAGAGAACAATGGGGATATGTAGGACTTTCTGATGGTTCGACGTATAGGTGATCCTTGGAGCTGGAAATTCTATCCTCATGGTTTGCGCAATCTCAGGAATGACCTCTGGATCATCTTCCAGCCAAGGTGGCTCAGAACTGGGGTCAGAGGGCAAAGACTCCTTTTAAAGGGAGGAAGGATTTTCTTGAGGGATGATGGTTGGGATGTTAGAATGAAGGGTGGTTAAGGGTGAAGTTCTGCCCTGCCTTTCTTCCCCTTTGAACATGTCCATCAATGTTCTCCCAACATCCTCAACATCTTCATGAGAAGAAGACACTGACTTGATTGTAAACTTGTGACCTCCATCGTTTGGCTTTTGGGGCGAGCCCAAATCTGTGAAGTCATATTTTGCATCTGCATATTGAGTTTCATCCACCGGGAACGGTCTTTTGTCAGCATAGATCGTATGATGTCTCCCGTCTTGGCTATACTTGAAAAATTGGTGTAATGTTGAATGAACCACCCCCTGATCATGGAGACATGACTGATCGAGGAGAATATTATAAGAATTGTTGGTGTCAATTACATGAAACTTGGTGTAATCGTTCAGCTCACCAATCTTAAAATGAAGGCGTATCATGACATGGGTTGAGGTAAGATCTGTACACCCCAACCCTAATCGAGTAAGGATCCTTCTTAGAATCAGGTTGACTGTCGAGCCTCCATCTAACATGATTCGGATGATGGGGCACACTTGTAATTCGCCAGAAAAAAAGAGAGGGCGATTATGAAACTTTTCCCCAAGCTGTAGATCGTCTTTTAAAATGGTGATTGGCATACATCCTTGTAGAATTGCCGAGTCTGCCTCAATAGGTTCTACTTCAGTCTCGTACACTTCTAGGTTAGAGGGAGCTTAAACCAAAGCCATCCGGTAATCCTTCGAGAGCATGAGGGCATTGTACACACTGAGAAGTCATGAAGCTTTCGTAGATGCCCTACCACATCATATTTCACCTTTTCTTGATCAAGGCCTTGTGCTCTTGGTCCTACCACGATTTGGTGGGTATATTGGGTTGAGGAGCAGGTTTGGGTAAAGAGGGTTTATTTTAGCCGACTAGCTAACCTGATTGAACAGCAGGCTTGGTTTGAGTGATGAACGTTTGAGATTTTGGAGGAGACTGAGTGCATGGGCTCAAAGGGGTCCCAGGGAATTGGAGAATAGGTGTATTATTTGGAGTGTTGGGATTAAGAAGGAGCCTAGGGACCTATAGGATAGGCAGACTAGTCTTTGGATCAGGGAACAGCGGTGAACTGGGGAACTTCAAGGTGCCCGACTTCTACGGTGGAGGCTGCAGCGTTTTCCCTGATCTGAGATTTATCTCCCCTGTGGTGGGTATTGCTCCTGAAATTTGCACCATGTGGCAAGCTCCCTGAGAATAGAAGCGTTGCCCCCTCGACTCGCTCAATCTCTGCTCATAGTCAGGCTTAGGTGGCCACTGGGATTTCTTTAGCTTCGACTTCTTGCACTTCTTTGAAGAAGGTGGCGCTGTTTTGGATTTAGCCTCCAGGGCATTAGCAACTGTTAAGAATCCTGCTGCCTGCACCAGGGTCTTTCTCAATCGTTTCTGTTGTGTCTTAGTTCTGTTCGGTCCCTCAAGTTCTCTATCGAGAGCCTCGAAGTTCGAGCATATCAAGCTTGTACCTACAAGAGACATAGACGAGGAAAAATGAGAAGCAGTAGAAGAAGGAGTAGGGTTAGAAGGTGAGGGACTTTTAAGGTCGTTCCCCTCATCAGATTACTCGGGGCAGCTTTTTACGTCATCACCAGAGTTGGAAAGGTGCAGGGGGTCTTTTAGGTCTTTCCCTTGCTTAGACTGTTGGGGAGTGCTTTTAACGTCGTCACCCTCATCGAACATTTGCAGAGTGGGAGACGGCACGAGAACGTCTTCTTGACAGGATGAAGAAGGAAGGAGGATCATGCCCGGGATGAAGTTTAGTGACGTCGGCAGCAGAGGAAGGGGCTTGAGAAATTCCTACTGGACTGTGGGTCGAGCAGTCTTGATTCTCCGACGAGTAGCCCTTGGTGCCCATCTCTTTCTGGTTTTGTGAGGTGTTGTTTGATTCGTCTCACTGGGGTGGCCAACACCTCTAGCTTGGCGAACCACTTCTCACCATAGGGACTTGAGTCTGCTTCGGCCACTGTAGATTATCCATGGCTAGGAAGTCGAGGGTTTCGCAGAGTCCGAGTCATTGATAAGAAGGTCCTGCTGCATGAGATCCTCTTGCCCCGATGTAGAAGTGATTTAGGGATCACTTATGGGGAGGTTGTAAAATTCTTGAGACGCCCGCATCTTCTTTGCGAATACATTAAGGAAAGTTGTGCACTCTGACTAGTAATGACCTCTAATCTAGTGGTACGGGCATCAACGATCTTCAATCCCCTTCACAAGGTGATGGGGTTGCCTTGCCAGCTTTAGTGTGATTATGCCTTGCCAAAGCATTATAATGAAGAAGGCGTAGAGCATACCAGGCATTTCGTCCTCCTCTTGGATGGTTATGGCATGGGAGGCCTCAGTTGCTTCGAAGGCATTCTTTAAGTCTTCAAGCTTTATTTGACACTTCTGAATTAGGGCCTCAATAATATCCTTCAGCGTGTAGCAGTCATCTGTGAGATGATTGATCCTCCTATAGTCAGCACAATAATTTGCCAGAGTATCAAGGCCAGATTGCTCAAGGAACTTGGTTTCTAGAAGCTGGATCATATTCTGTTCCAATAGTAACCGAAACAGTGCAGGGACCCACTCCTTCTCGAAGGGATAGACCTTGTTCCTATGTCTGGTGAAATAATCACCCCGATCAAGGTTGGTTGGTGGAGATACCCGATTGTACGACCGTTGTTGCTTGCCAACCTGGGATGTTACTTTTCCGTGCTTACACCTTTAGAGAGGTCCAAAGTTTGGGAGGGAGCCATCTTTGAATCAATGACCATGATGTCTGCACTGATTACCCCTTTCTGTTGGCTTCCCCATGTGTTATTCCGAGAGCTACCATTGCCCCGATTGTTTGCTAAACTTGTAGATGATTATCGTGTCCCACTATGGTGACGTGATAAACTTTCTATGCGAACTGAGTTAAAGATCAACTCTGACATGGAGGTCGGATTGGAGGCCTCGATATGTAGAGAGATTTCAGGTCGCATGTTCCCACGCAAGTTTGGACTGCTTCCTTCTCAGGCATATGATTAGGATGGTGGGAAGCCAAGTTTCTCCATCTCGATATGAACTGATCCACAGGCTCATAAAGGTCTTGAGTTAGAGTGAGAAGTTCGATTGTTTGAACCTTTCTCTTGACCTCATAGAAGCGTTGATAGAACAATTTCTTCATCTCCTCCCATGTATGCACCGAGTTTGGAGGAAGTCGGGCATACCATTGAAATGCTGGGCCATTGAGGGTCTCAACGAACTAGCGGAGAAGAAGTTTATCGTCAGCTGCTGTTTCCCGACGTACTGTCTGAAAGTGGGAAAGAAGGTAGTTCCACTGAATAGAGGAAACTTCCCTTTCTTATAGTCTGAGGGGAATGGGACCTGATCAATATAGGAGGGGTATGGTCTTTCATAAGGTATCTTACCCTGTATCCTTGGAATTTTTCTATCCTTTAGACTATGGGTTACCATAGCGTCACCATAGCATCAATATCTGACTGAGAGACTGAATGAGGGACAGAATTGTCCTGTGAGGTAGAAAGAGGAGGCTGTCATGGAGGTACACCATCAGAGTGATGGGAATTGACCTCATGGTTAGCCGACAGGTGAGCAACGTCAATAAGATCGCTCTTTTCCATCATCGCATGCACCATATCCTCAGACTTGTTATGCGCTCTTCTTGCATATCACTGGGCTCGCTTACGACCATTATGCTGACCGTTTCTCTAGGGAGGTCAACATTAGTGGTAACTGAGGGTTTGCGAGCTCGAGGGGTTGTACATGGTAGGTCTGTCAGTAGAGGGCCAACATGCCCTGATTGAACTCAACTCCTATATGCAGATCGCGTTTGGACCGATTCTCAACGGTCTTGGGACTGTGGCTACTGAGCCAGTTCACGACGGTCTTGGGAAAGAGGCTGGTGAGTGGCTGGGTCTTTTTCTGCGACAATAACCATGGCACAGGGCTCATAGGGCTCTTCTTCAGGCTTCATCGTCTGAAGGGGGCAGAAGGGATTTAGGTGAAGAGGGGTTCCGGAATTAGCTGTTTTGACTACCTTGGTCACATCCCTAGTCAAAATTCACAGACCTCTGTCACGTTTAGTCTTGAGGTTTTGATGGACCTTGCGCCAAAACTTGGATCTAGGTTGCGGCTGGTCAGCTCTTCTTGCATAGGAGAGAGCTATCTTCATCAAGTGCGGCAATGGATGAGGGTCAGAAACTGGAGTCATCTTGGGTCAGGGACGATGAAGGACCCGATCTTCCAATAAGTCCATGCCCTGAGCTCTCTTATGGGCTTCAGAGACACGACCTAAGTGACAAGGCTGGTTAAAGATGGTACTCTTGGGGAAAAGGAGCAGGCAGAAGGAGGGTTGACTCATGAGGAGGCATGAGTTGAGGCCGAGGGGATGCTTGATATGGCGGCGCGTGTGCACCCCTTGTGGTAGGATAAAGGGGGACCTGGGGGTACACCCGGGCTAGTGCAGGTTATCTGACCTTAGGACTTTGAGAACCATGAGCAGTTGTTTGTAAGAGAACAGGTGTTAGCCTGGCCCTTAAAGGGTGCGCTTGGGTGTGCATAGTAGGAGGATGAGGAGGTCGCCTCCTGTGTACTCGGGTTGGCTCCATAATGGCGTTTCCCTGAGAAGTGAGATGCATATGAATAGCGTGCGCAAGACCTGGCCTTAGACGGTGTGATCTTGGACACAGACTCAAGGTAACATAAGGGTTGCCTGTGTTGTGGCTCTAGTGGGTGACCCATGAGCTTTGTGGTGTGTGTGAGGGGTGGAGACCGTGGGGTTTTTGCCTCGAAGTGTTGAGCCTCTAGGGATAGAGACCAATGGTGCAGAAATATGGGGGGCTAGACAAGGGGTCTTTGCTCTAGAGGATGATCAGGAACAAAGTCAAAGAAACTTGTTCCCTAGGGACACTCTCGAATACGGGGATAAGAAAATCAACGATCCGAATAAATGGGTTATAGAACTAGCAGCCATAAGTGAAATGTGAAAGGATAATGAAAGCAAAAAAAGAAGAAACTAGCCAAACAAGAACAATTAGACTAAGGGGTAGTAAGTCTCTAGTGGAGTCGCCAAGCTGGTTAGGTGGCTCGATCTGGCCCGTCGGATCTGGATGATCGGGTGACATGCATCTTGGGTTTAAAGGGAAGACCCGAGACGTTTTTGAGATCGCTCTCTCGAGAATCTCATTGGAGAACGTGGGCAGGTGTTACCAACTGGTGAGAGACAAATTTTAAGGTTGGTTCAGGATTTATTTGGGCTGGCACACATCGGCACCCTCTTTGATCACGAAGAAAGCCCCTTAGGGTTCAGAATCACCTCCCTTGGCTCCTAGTCTTCTTGTTTTCTATAATTACACACATACATGAAAAAGGTTGTAAGAGAGGTGGGTCAGACCTCACCCTTTTCTTCTTTAATGAACAGACACAAGCATGCACATTAAAAAAAAAGAAGAAGATAAGAAAGACGGGGGGAGAGAAGAGTTCGACTGAGTGAGAGGATCAAGCTAGCAACTAATTGACCAAACGTGGTAACAAAACTGGCTCGGTACAAAGACCGACTCACAGGATCACTACTAGACGTCGTTACCAATACCGACTAGCTAAGAGCGATGGTCAGTCTGTTGTGACAATAAAGCGGGCCAAGTAATCCTGACACAACAACATTATGGCTAAACGACAGGAATACCATGAGAGGCTAACTTCAATCCCTCTTAGTCGAGCGAAGGAGAAGCAGAGTGATGGTTATGAGGAAAGATTGAAGTAAGAGAAGAAGAGAACAGACAAAAGGAGGGAGCAGAAAAGAAGAGAAGAGACGAGAAGATAAAAGAGAGAGAGGGAAGGGAGATGCAGTCGGTGCTAGGCATTGTCGACTATGTTAAAAGAAGAGGGAGAGAATGCAGTCGACACTAGGCTTCATCGACTGTGCCAGAAGATGAAAAAGAGAGGAAGCAATCGGTGCTAAGCTTCACCGACTATGTCAGATGAGAAGAGAGGAAGAGAACCAACAGGCGCTAGGCTTGCACATGTTGCGATGGGAGAGAAGCAAAGGCGATAGATCTAGCTGGCACTAGACTTTGCGAACTGCAACGGAGGAGAGAGAGAGAGAAATCCAATCGATGCGAGACTTTATCGATTGTGACAGAAGAGAGGAGAGAGAAGTCTAACCAACACTAAGCTTCACCAACTGTTAAGGAAAAGAGGCAAGCGAAATCCAACCGGTGCTAGGCTTCACCGGTTGTGATAAAAGAGAAGAGAGAGAAATTCATCTGGTGCTGAGATGAAGGGAGAGGAGAGAGAACCCCACTCGATGTTGAGAATGAAAGAGAGGAGATAAAGAGGAGAACCAATCGACGCTAGGCTTTTGCCAGTTGTGATGGGAGAGAAAGAGATAGAGATGAGAAGAAGAAAGAGAAATAGATAGAAATGAGAAGAAGAGAGATAAAGAGATAAAGATGAAGAGAAGAGAGAGAGAGAGAAAGAGATAGAAATGAGAAGAAGAGAGAGAAAGAGATAGAGATGAGAAGAAGAGAGAGAAAGAGGGGAGGGAAGAGAAAGAGAGGAGGAGAGAGAAAAAGATGAGTAAAGAGAAAGAGGGGAGGAAAGAGAAAGAGGGGAAGAGTAAGAGGAGAGGAGAGAGAAAGTTACCTACCCAAAGGGTACCGACCTTTTTCTTCTCTTTCCTCTGTCTCTCCAAGACATACTCACAGGCTCATGTAAGAATGAAAATTTCTATTGAATGATCCAAGAATGAACCGAGCGTTCTCTCCTTTTTTTTCCAATTTAGCTTTACACGTTTATATAGATTTGGGCCCAAACATGGGTGGACACTCAAAAACTATTTGAAATTGAAGATAATTATAATTTAACTTAATTTAAAGAAATCCTAAAAATGGGTGCAAAATGATTGTTTGGCCCCTGCCTAACAATGTGTAGAATTTTAGGACAGTCCCTGCTGCTGCCCGAGAACTTGCGTGATCCTTCGTGGCTGACCTGGGGTTGTTCTGATGCCCGTTTGATTGAAAGATTATTATTGTCTTGTAGGGCTCGACTTGACAATCATTTGGATACTAACTTCAAGCCATGAAACATGTTTTTGAGCCATGATCATGAGACTTGAATCTTGGATGAATCTTAAAAACTTCTGATCGAATGTGTGCTCATTCCTTGATGTTTCTTTGTGATTTCCTTATTAGATCACACTGAGCATGCCATCACGATCACGTTTCAACAAAGACATCTAGATTTCGTGTCTAGATGAAGATTTTATTGTGTTGAGTTTTAGCTGGAATCTTAAAATTTGACAGTCAAATTTTATAGAAGCTTTGATGCCTTCATGTGCGAAATCCAATTGTTCATCATATGTAATGTTCGGACCAGAGATAGCCTCGGACCTTACGCACATAATGTAATTGGTTTCGTGCCGATCGGGTATGCGAGCATTGTGATCTGGCTGCTCGAACGAGGCGTGCTGCTTCTGAATTTTCTGCAACTTCCTTTATAGATCAGTGAATTCTCTCTAGCTTTTCTCCCTGCTCGGACATCGTCACGGGGTGTACCACATATCGAATTGATTGTCTTAATGAGAGGAAAACGCTCACTAAATTTGGGAGCGATCCGAATTGAAACGAGTGAGAGATAAGCCTTGAACGTGATTGTTCGTGAATGTAAAAACAACCTCCTTTAATGGTGTTTTGATGGAGTGAGGCCACACAGGAATAGTGTGCAGCTTACCCCTTTTCAATATTTTACCCATAACTTTGTCCTGGAGTGCTTGATTAAGCTGAAACATGACTCATAGTGGTTTTCAACCGTTTAGATCTAATGGAAGTGGTCCTATAGCTGTTTGACGCACCAAAAGTACAACTCTAGTTATAGGGTCCATTTCATGTTACTAAAGACCGATATTACTGAAATTATTTCTTTGTGTTCACTACCTTAAACATGTTTGATCATGATGAAACTTGACAGGTAGTCTTTTGAAGTACTGATGAAGATCTTAACCAATTTTGGGGTTATTCTAAGACTGTCACGAATTTCCATTGTTTTATACGCTTTATTGACCTACTTCCTACTTATTCCTAATCAGCGATCACGGTGTCGAAAAATACATTCAAATTGGACAATCATGACTAGTGAATTTTGATGCTCATATCTCACTCGTTCGAGGTCGGATTAAGCTCAAATTTTGTGAGTGTATTCGTCGCATCAAGACGAGCGTTTTGATATGTGGTACGCCCCGTGGCGACACTCGAGCACGAAGAAAAGATAGAGAGAAGTTGTTGATCCGTTAAGAAAGTACTTGAAAATCAACAACATCGTGCCTTGCTCGAGGGGTCAAATCACACCGCTCGCGAGCCCGATCGAAGAGAGACCACTTCAATCATGTGCGTAAGGTCTACGACCATCATTGGTTCGAACCTTGTGTATGATGAGCAGTCGAATTTTACACGTGAAGCCGACGAAGTGACTGCACATTCGGTAGCCGAAATTTCAAATTTCGGCCAATGTTCCCAACATACAAAACCTTCATTCGGGCACATAATTGATTTGCATTTGTTACCTCGCGATCGTAGCAGCATGATTATTAGGATCCAGCAAAGAAATCATAGAAAAACATCAAGGATCGAGCACACTATCGATCCAAAGTTTCAAGATTCTATCAAAATTCAAGTCACATGATCGTGCCCCAAAAACATGATCCATGGCTCGAAGTTGATATCAAATCAATCCTCATGTTGATACCTATAAGAAAAAAATCATCTTTCAATCAAACAAGCATCAAAACGACCTCGGATCATCCATGCAAAATCACGCAAGTTCTAGGGTAACACAAAGACTGTTATGAAATTCCACAAATTGATAGGAAGGGGAGAATCTGTCATTTTGTACCCTATTTTCTAATTTATTTTAATTCAATTTAATCTTAATTCCAGCAATTATGGTTGCTTTTGATCATCCACTCATGTTTGGGGCAAATTCTATATATACACGTACCATAATTGTACGCAGAGGGACAGAGATAGACACAGAGAGAAGGACCGAACCCTTTACAGAGAGAGATTTTTTACTTAATACAGTTTATCTTTCTTCTCATTGTTGGGTCACATTAGAGAGAGAGAGAGTAAGGTGAGAGAAACTTTTGAACCGATACCCTTAGGCTCAAAGTAAACCTTCTCTCTCTCTCTCTCCTTCCTCCTCTCCGTCTGAGCTCCCGTCAGAGTACATGCACGGCAGTGGTAGTGACGTGCATGTCTCTCCTGTGGTCTCATAGGTCACGCATGACGACGGAAGCACCATGCACGAGCCTTCTTCTATTTCTATTCGTCCATCTCTACCTCCTAACGAGGCTTACAGACGACGTTGCTCATCGCCATCCACAAACGCATCCTCAACGCCTCAGTGAAGAGTGAAACTCAACACCTTCCGTAGGGGTCTTCTCTTGTTGTGTGCCTATCACTGTCCAAGATAGGGCTCGACAATGTTTATCGACATCAGCGAGCTTCCTTTGTGTGCATGACACCTATCGCTATCTACGAGCCTCCTTCGCGTGCTCAGTGCCCATCCTCGTCCGCAAGTTAATTCATGCATTCGATTCTCATCGTCGTTCCCTCTGCACTTCGTTGTGTACCTCATGAGAGCTATCGTCGTGAGCTTCACAAATGGCTATTGCCGCGCGCTTCACAAGAGGTTGTCACCGCTTGCGCAGGGGCACGCTGCCTTCTTGTGTTGCCAATGGTGAGGCCTAGTGCCTTCCGTAGTTCCGTGCTCCCCCTCATGCCGTGAGCAGTAGTGTCTAGCATCGTACAAGGGCTGTGACACTGTTACTCTGCGGTCATAGGTTGCGACACCTAGCACCGTCGAGACCCTATCTCTCTACTGTCTCGGCATTCTCTTCAAGCTCTCCTCTTCCTACTTGATTGAGGGTTGACCTAGCCTAGCACCGCCATATCAGCCTCGATTTTGAGTAGTCTTGCTGTCGTGCTAGTCTTGAGTACCATGCCCATCTTGCTACCACTCCTAGTTGGTCACTATCTGGCTATCAAGCTAGTTTCATCCCTTCATCAAGTTTTCTTCTCTCTTCGACCTTTATTCGAACATTCTACTTCATCATCTTAATCTCTCACATCTTAGACACATGAATGTGTAGTGCCCTAATACAAGGGTGGGCCCCTTTAGCCCGCATGCATTGTAAATTAACCATAGTAGTGTTATGCAAAAAAATATGGATATTACAGGTCAAAGGAGGCATTTTCAAATCAACTAAAATAGCTGGGGGGCTTTTCGACGTGATCAAAGAGGACACGCACACAAGCCAGCCCAAGTAAGTCTCGAACCCACTTTAAGTTCCTCTTTCATCAGTTGGTATACCTGCCCTTACTCTTGAACGAGGTTTTGAGAGAGCGATCTCAAATCCCAAGTTCGCTAGAAACCCGAGATACATGTCGTCAGATCACCTAGATCTGGAGGGCGAGATCAAGGCAACTAACTAGTGCTATCGATGCAAAATGCTTTGGTGGGAATTCCACCAAAGCTAGAAGTAGAGGAGTTAGGAACCTCTAATTCCCTGCTCACACCTATCCAAGTTAAGACCTGGGAGCTAGACAATGGGTGTTTACTTAGAAGGAAAGTTGGGATCGAAGTTCGAGGAACTTGTTCTCAGGGGACGCTCACGAATACGGGGATGAGAAAGTCCCCGATCTGAATGAATGGGTTACAAAACCCAAAAGCCATGTGGAAATGATGCAGAACAGTAAAGAAGAAACTAGCCAAACAAAAATTATCCGACAAAGGGGTAGTAAGTCTCTAGTGGAGTCGCCACGCTAGTTAGGTGCCTTGATCTCACCCTATTGATCTAGGTGATCTGGTGGCACGCATCTCGGGTTTCGAGGGAACCTAAGACTTGAGATCGCTTTCTCAGGAACCTTGCTCAAGAACAAGGATAGGTATACCAACCGATGAGAGAGGAATTTAAGGTGAGTTCGGGACTTACTCGGGCTGGCTCATGTAGGTGCCCTCATAGATCACGAAGAAAGGCCCCCAGTCCTATGACTGGTTCGAAATCTCCTCCATTGGTATGTACTCTCCTATTTCTGTAATCACACATACATGATTAATATTACAAGACAAATAGGCCAAGGGACCCCTATTTGAGGACGATTTCAACACCTTTATCCCTGATGCGTAATAAAGAGGAAGCAGGTTAATAAAGCTTGACAAAACAATGGAAACTTTGATAGTCTCAAAATGGCCCCAGAACTGGTCAAGATCTTCATAAGCATTCCAAAACGCCACCTACCAAGTTTCATCGCAATCAGACATGTCTAAAGAAGTGAACACATACAAACAATTTCGGAAATATTGGCCTCTAGCACCCTGAAATTGACCCCATAACTAGAACTATATTTTTCGTATGTCAAAAAACTGTGTGACCACCGACATTGGATTTGGTACGGTCGAAAACCCCTACAGCTTAATCGGGCACTCGAGGACAAAGTTATTGGTAAAATACTGAAAAAAGGTAGGCCACACACTATTCCCATGTGGCCATCCTACACCAAAACACCAATAAAGGTGGTTGTTTTAACAGTCACGAGTAGTGACTTTCGGAGCCCATATCTCACTCGTTTCAAGTCGGATCGCACTCAAATTTTGTGAAAGTGTTTGTCTCATCAATACAAGTGTTTTGATATGTGGTACGCTCTGTGACGACGCCCGAGCGAGGAGAAAAACTAGAGAGAAGTTGCTGATCCGTGAAGAAAGTTACAAAAAATTCAGCAGCAGCACGCCTCATTCGAACGGGTAAATCATGGTGCAAGAATTCCTGATTGACACAAAACCAATTGCACCATGTGCATAAGGTCTAAGGCTTTCTCTGGTTTGAACCCCACATACAATGAATGATTGTATTTCACACACGAAGGCTCCAAAGCTTCTATAAATTTCGGCTGCCAAATTTCAAGATTCCAGCCAAAAACCCAAGACGACGAAATCTTCGTCCAAACAAAAAAATCGAGTTGCGTTTGTTGCCACGTGATCATGACAACATGCTTAGTATTATCCAACAAAAAAACTGAAGAAAAAATCAAGGAACAAGCACACTATCAATCCAAGACTTTCAAGATTCATCCAAAATTCAAGTTTCATGATCATGGCTTAAAAACATGATTCATGGCTCAAAGTTGATATCAAAATGATCGCCATGCCGAGCCTTATAAGAAAGCAATCATATTTTGATTAAACGGGCATAAAAAAAACCCCAGATCAGTCATAGAAGGTCACACAAGTTCTCTGACAACAGTAGGGACTGTTATGAAAGTCTACACATTATTATGCAGGGGCAAAACAGTCATTTTGCACCTTTTTTTAGAATTTCTTTTAATTCAATTACATTGTAATAATCTTCAATTCTAGGTAGTTTTTGGGTATCCACTCATGTTTGGGCCCAATTTTATATAAACATGCAAAGCCTAATTGTAAAAGACCCTTGAGTTCAACTTTCATTCATTCAATAAAGATTCAAATTCTTACTTGAGTTCGTGGTATATCGCTCGGTACCCCTCGATAAGGTAACTTTATTTCTCCTCCTCTTTTCTCATCTCTATTCTTTCTCTTTCCTCTTTTTTCATCTTTATCTCTCTTTCTCTCTCTTCCTCCTTAGGTCTATCATGTCCCTTTTTCCCTGCTTCTCTTTTTCCATTCACTCATGACAGGCCTATCGTTTTGTATGATGCCTTCCTGTTCATGAGACATGAACAGTGGACTGGGCCTTAACCTAGATGACGGCCCGGGCCTCTGTCAAAGTTCTCTCCCTTCTCTCTTCTGTCACAGAGAGCACTAATCTATCGCGGCCTATGTTCCCTCTCTTCTTTTTCTCTTTTATCACAGACGACGCTAACCTATCGCCGCCTGTGTTCCCTCTCTTCTTTTTCTTTTCTGTCGCAAATGGTGCTAACCTATCGCTGCATGTGTTTCTATTCTTCTTTTTTCTCTTCAATCACAGATGACACTAACCTATCGCCGCTTGTGTTCCCTTCTTTCTCCTCTTCTGTCATAGACGACGCTAACCTATCGTCGCTTACGTTCCCTCTCTTCTTTTTCTCTTCAATCATAGATGACGGAAGCCTATCGCCGCTTGTGTTCCCTCCCTCTCTCTCTCCTCTTCTATCACATACAACACTGGTTAGGTGCCTCGATCTCGCCCTCCAGATCCTGGATGATCAGGTAACGTACGTCTTGGGTTTCAGGGGAAGACCGAGGATGTTTTTAAGATCACTCTCTCGAGAACCTTGTTCGAAAATAAGGGCAGGTGTTACCATCCAGTGAGAGAGGAATTTAAAAGGTGGGTTTGGGACTTACTTGGGCTGACTCGCATGGGCACCCTCTTAGATCACGAAGAAAGCTCCTCAGTAATAAAACTGGTTCAGAATCGCCTCCCTTGGCTCGTATTCTTTTTATTTTCCGCTTTTTTGTAATCACACATATATATGGCAAAGGTTATGAGACAGGTGGGTCAGACCTCACCCTTTTCCTCTTTGATGAACGTACATAAGCATGAGCATTAAAAAAAAAGAAGAAGATAAGAAAGATGGGGGGAGAGAAGAGTTCGACTGAGTAAGAGGATCAAGATGGCGAGTAATTGGCCTGAGGTGGTAAAAATATAGGCTCGATACTATGACTGGCTCACAAGATCACTACTAGATGTCATTACCAATGCCAACTAGCTAAGCACGAGGATCGATCTATCGTGGCAATAAAGAGGGCCAAGTAATCATGACACAATATCATTACGCTTAGACGACAGGACTTCCATGGGAGGCTAACCTCAATGCCTCTCAGTCGAATGAAAGGATGGTAGAGTGATCATTATTGGGGAAAGAATGGAGTAAGAGAAGACGAGAACAGACAGAAGGAGGGAGAAGAGACAAGAGGATAAAAGAGAGAGGGAAGGAAGATGTAGTTGGTGCTAGACATTGATGATTGTGGTAGGAGAAGAGCGAGAAAAAGCAGTCGGTGCTCAGTTTTGCCGACTGATAGAAGAAAAGGGAGGAAAAGAAACAACTGACATTAATTCTCGCCAACTGATAAAGGACGAGAGAGAAAACCAGTCAATGCTAGGTCTCACCAATTGATAGAAGAAGAGAGAGAAAATCAGTCAGCATTAGGTCTCATCGACTGATAAAAGAAGAGAGAGAAAACTAGTTGGCATTAGGTCTCATTGATTGATAGAAGAAGAGAGAGAAAACCAGTTGGTGCTAGATCTTGCTGACTGACAGAAAACGAGGGACAAAACCAGCCGGCGCTAGGTCTCACCGACTGATAGAAGAAGAGAGAGAAAACCAGTTGGCGCTAGGTCTCACTGACTGATAAAAGAAAAGAGAGAAAACCAGTCGACGCTAAGTCTCGCCGACTGATAGAAGAGAAGAGAGAAAGCCAATCAGTGCTAGGTCTCACCGACTGAAAGAAGAAGAGAGAGGAGACCAACAAGAGACAAATGTAGATAGAGATGAGAAGAGAAGTTCAGAGAGATGGAGATAAAGACGAGAAAAAAGGAAGAGATAGAGAAAAGAAGAGTGAAAAAGACAAAGAAGAAGAGAGAGAGAAAAGAAGAAGAGAGAGAAAATCAGTCAGCATTAGGTCTCATCGACTGATAAAAGAAGAGAGAGAAAACTAGTTGGCATTAGGTCTCATTGATTGATAGAAGAAGAGAGAGAAAACCAGTTGGTGCTAGGTCTTGCTGACTGACAGAAAACGAGAGACAAAACCAGCCGGCGCTAGGTCTCACCGACTGATAAAAGAAGAGAGAGAAAACCAGTTGGCGCTAGGTCTCACTGACTGATAAAAGAAAAGAGAGAAAACCAGTCGACGCTAAGTCTCACCGACTGATAGAAGAGAAGAGAGAAAACCAATCAGTGCTAGGTCTCACCGACTGAAATAAGAAGAGAGAGGAGACCAACAAGCGCTAGGGCTCACTAGTTGCATTAGAAAGAGACAAATGTAGATAGAGATGAGAAGAGAAGTTCAGAGAGATGGAGATAAAGACGAGAAAAAAGGAAGAGATAGAGAAAAGAGAGTGAAAAAGACAAAGAAGAAGAGAGAGAGAAAAGAAGAAGAGAGAGAAAGAGAGTGAGGAAGAAAGAGAGAGAAAAGAAGAAGAGAAAGAAAGAGAGAGAAGAAGAAAAATAGAGGGAAGAAGCAGACGAGAGAGAAGAAGAAGAGAGAGAAAGAGAGAAGAAGAACAAAGAGAAATAAGAAGAGAGAAAGAGATAAGAAGAAGAGAGAGGAGAAGAAGAGAGAGAGAGAAAAAGAAGAGAGAAGAGAGAAAGACAAAGAAGAAGAGAGAGAAAGAGGGGAGGACAGAGAAAGTTGCTTGCTCAAAGGGTATCGACCTTTTTCTTCTCTCTCCAAGACGTACTCACAAGCTCAAGCAAGGAGTCAAATTTTTATTCAATCTTCAAAGAATGAACCGAGGGCCTTTACAATGAGGCAGTGCCTATTTATATAGATATGAGTTAAAACATGGGTGTACGTTAACAAAATAACTAAATTGATGATAAATACAATTTAATTAAATTTAACGAAATTCTAAAAATGGGTGCAAAATGATTGTTTTGCCTCTTCCTAACAGTGTGTGAAATTCCAAAAGAGTCTCTATTGTTACCTTAGAACTTGCGTCATCTTCCATGGCAGAACCTGGAGTATTTTGATGCCCATTTGATCGAAAGATGATCATTTTCTCATTGAGCCCGGCATGGCCATCATTTTGATACCAACTTTGAGTCATGGATCTGACTTGGATCTTGGATGAATCTTGGAAGTTTCCAATCGATAGTGTGCTCTTTCCTTAATGTTTTTCGGTGATTTCTTCATCGTAGTGTACTAATCATGCCTTCACGATTGTGTCGAAATGAATGGAATGCGATTTGGAGCCCGAACGAAGATTTCACAACTTTAGAGTTTCGAACGAAATTTGGAATCTAGCGGTCAAAATTTACAACAGCTTTGACACCTTTGTGTGTGAAATCCAACTGTTCATCGTAGACAGCGCTCGGACCAAAGGTAGCCTCAGAACTCACACACATAATATAATTAGATTCGTTTCGATCGGGTTTGCGAGTATTGTGATCTAGCTGCTCGAACGAGGCTTGCTGTTGTTGAAGTTTCTACAACTTCCTTCACGGATCAACGACTTCTCTCTAGCTTTTCTCGTTGTTCGGACATCATCAAGGGGCGTACCACATATCAAATTGTTCATCTTGATGAGACGAATATGCTCACCAAATTGAGGAGTGATCTGACTTGGAACGCGTGAAGCCACCTTTAATGGTGTTTTGATGGAATGTGGCCATACGGGAATAGTGTGCCACCTACTGTTTTTCGATATTTTACCCATAACTTTTATCTTGGAGTACCTGATTACCCATAGGGGTTTTGGACTATGTCGGATCTAATAGCAGTGCCCTCACAACTGTTTGACATACTAAAAGTGTGGCTCTAGTTACAGGGTCCATTTCAAGCCGTAAGAGCCCGATTTCACTGAAATTGTTTCTTTATGTTCATTATCTTAGACATGTCTGATCATGATAAAACTTGGTAGGTGTTCTTTTGAAGTATTGATGATGATCTTGATTGATTCTAGGGTTGTTCTGATACTGTCGACAACTTCCACTGTTTTGGAGGCTTTATTAACCTGCTTCCTACCAAGGACCAAGGTGATGAAAAATACGTTCAAACAAGCGCTAACATATAGCTTCATGTATTCTCTCTCTTTTTTCTCTTCTTTCACAGTCGACGCAAGCGTCGCACCGCCCGTGTCATCATCCTTATTCTTCAATCAGAGACGACGGAAGCCTATCGCCGCTTATGTTCTTTCCCTCTCCTCTTTCTTCTGACACAGCCGATGCAAGCCTATTGCATCCGGTGTTCCTTCTTTCTCTCTCTTCTTTGACACTGACAGAAGCATATTTCAGCTTGTATTTTTCTCTTTCTTCTCTCTTTACTTCACAGCTGGCGGAAGCCATCGCCATCTGAGTTTTCTCTGTCCTTCTCCCATTGTCGTCTGTGTCTGTTTTTACCTCATCTTTTGCCTTTGTCCTCTTTCACGCTCTTCTTCTCCCTTTCTTCTCTTTCTCCCCTTCTTTCTATTTTCTTCTCCTTCTTCAATTCTCACTCTTTCTGGCCTTTTTCTTTCTTTCGTTTACTCTTTCGTTTGATTAAGAAGGGCTGAGATTAGCCTTTTATGGTAGTCTTATCGTCTAGCCATAATGTCGTTGTGCCATTCCGAGTTACTGTGCCCACTTTAGCACCATGATAGACTAGCCATTGTGTGTAGCTAGTCGGTATTGGTACTGTCGTTTAGTAGTAATCCTGTTGAGCCGGTCTAAGTTACTGAGCCCATTGTATTGCCACGCCAGATCAATTACTTATTAATTTAGTCACTCTGTCAATCTCATCATCTGGTGATATTCTTCTCACCCCAATCTTTCTTCTCCCATTCTTCTCTTCCTCTTTTTGAATGTGCACACCCGTGTACGTTTGCCTAAAGACGAGGTGATGTCCCTTGACCCACTTGTCTTATAACATTTTCTATATGTGTGTGATTGCAGAAACATGAGAATACAAACTAGGGGAAGCGATTCTGAACTAGTTTTACGATTAGGAGGCTTTCTTTGTGATCTAATAGGGTGCCCATGTGAACCGGCCCAAGTAAATCCCGAACCCACCTTAAATTCCTCTCTCATCGGTTAGTCCACCTACCCTTTCTCTTGAGCAAGGTTTTTGAGAGAGCGATCTTAAAGTCTCAGGCCCTCTTGAAACCCGAGATGCATGCTGCTCGATCATCTAGATCTAGAGGGCAAGATCGAGGTACCTAACTAGCTTGGTGACTCCATTGAGGACTTATCACCCCTTAGTCGGATCGTACTTGTTTGGCCAATTTCTCCTTTCTGTTTTTCTGCTTTCACACATCACACTTATGGCTTCCAGGTTCTATTACCCATTCATTCGGATCGGGATTTTCTTATCCTCATATTCACGAGTGTCAATAAACCTAATAGAGGGATATTTCTCAATAAAAGCTGATTCTTCTAAAAACATAACTTCCCCAGCCTGTCGAGTCATTTCAGTCACTTTCTTTTAAACAAGTCTGCGCAAGGAACCTCGAAGTCTAAGAGGTTGTCTATCAGCCTCTTCTCCAAAGAGGGGAACATGATCAACTCAAAGAGAGAAGCCCGACCAAAAAGTTGATAAGCAGCTCTAAGAAGATCGTGTTCGTTGTCCACAGAAACATTACGGCGATTGAGCTAGTGATTTGTGCTGGGGAATGCATCACGACCTGCAAAACAACAAAGCCTCCCCAAATACGCCAGACAAGAGGATGAATGACTTGTCTCGAAGAGGAGGTGACTACAAAAGCTAAGCCTATGATAGGTTCCCTTTGAGCAAAAGATGCACGACTCCCTCTCAATGTGGCAAGACGGATTGCCTTGTTGCCCATAAGAGGCTCCTCATCCTCAATAACCATAAGGTCCTTCCTTAAATAGGCCTGCCTCCTGGAACTTTAGATGCCTTGGTCAATTGTCGAGAAGACATTTGTTGGAGGGCACTAATTATCGCCAAAGTAGGGATATCGCTAGCCAAAGGCATGACTATTATCATCTACTGCCAGCAGGGAATCGCCATCTCGTAATCAAAAGAGGGTATCGTTGTCCCATGACCAAGGCGTATTAATGCCTCGCTACAATTGTCAACACATGCCGCACATGCGTCCCTTGAAATCTGGGCATGCCGCTTGACAGTTGCGACATGGCCTTGTCCACCATCTCATGACCTTTCATCTCCTCCGTAACCCTTTAGGTTTAGTCGGGAACACTCCTCCGACTGCCGGAAAGCCCCGTTTGACGCTATTCTTTCCCTTACCAGCATTGCCTTTCCTCGACAGAAGTACTTTGCCGCCATTGGAAAAACCCTGCTCCGCCTTCCACTCATTATCAGAAGGGTTAGAAGACCACCGAAAATCCTCGAAAGTTTCCCTGTGACCATGCGGTCTTCTCTCCTTCCTAGTTTTCCCACTTCAGTAGTTCACCAAAACTCACTGGAATTCTACTATGTTTCCAGTGAGCTCAATGCAACCCCTCTATCTTCTCCCTTGATAACCATAGGACTGAAAAGAGCACCCTAGCCTCTCTGCAACCTCCCCTTCAACCACAGAAGGACCGGAGAAGCACTCAAACCTCGGTGGGGCACCTTTGCAAATCCTGCTAAGGCCCCAAGAAACCCTATTCCTTACTCAGGAAGCCTCGACACTTCCTAAAAATGTTCGCAATCAGGGCACAAAGCTTTACAACCTCCTAAAGCTCGCTCAAAAAGTTCCTAACCACCTGTCTCTACAAATTTTGGCCAGGAAGTTCTCACCGAAAACCCTTTGGCCATCTCTATCTAAAAACCCTTCTACTGTTTTACCCTTTGATAAAACAGTAAGGTTTCCCCCTTTTATACACAGCGGTGCCACGAACTGCCCCCAACAAGCATGAAATGACACTCCAATCCCCAGTTCCTGACAGTAATAAGACCAGGCAGGGGTGGGTCAAGCCCGAGACCCAGAAGGGTTATTGCCGCTCGCTTCACTCTAGAGGCTATTGTCATGTGCATCGTCAGGGAGCTATCGCCGTGCACCTCATCAAGGATTTCGACGAATGGTTCTTCAAGAGACTATCACCGCAATCCTCTTTAAAAGAGTTATCACCGTGCGTTTTTCCAAGGGCTACTGTCGTGCGCTTCACCAAGGGGCATAATGCCTCATGCACCATCCAAACACTTAGTGTCATGTGCATGCCATGGCATCCCATCGGACCATTGTCCTGTACTCTCAGGAAGCTCATTCCCTGCACCACATCCTCAATCCTCAGGGAGTCCAACGTCCGGTGACGGCTCTGTTCCCCATGGAGTTTACACTCCCTCACCACACCAAGGTCCAGATGCGCGACCTTAAACTTCATGGCCCAAACTATATGTCCTTAAACTATAGCGACAGTCCAGACACACGACTTGAAACTACATGGTCCAAACTATATGACCTTAAAATATAGTGGTAGTCTAGTTGCACGACCTTAAATTGTAGAGTCCTTGTCTCATGACTCAAAAATGTATGACCACAGTCCGTGCTGCATGACCTTACACTGCATAACCATGGTCCGAACTATATGACCCTAAACTGTAGCGACGGTCCGGATGCACGACCCTAAATTGCATGGTCCAAACTATATGACCTTAAACTGTAGCGACAATTCAGATGCACGACCCTAAAATGCATGGTCCAAACTATATGACCTTAAATTGTAGCACTGGTCTAGTTGCATGACCTTATATTGCATAGTCCTGGCCCTATGACTAAAAATAGTACGACCACAGTCTTTGCTGCATGACCTTAAACTGTATGGCCACGATCCGAACTATATGACCCTAAACTGTAGCAGTGGTCTAGTTACACGACCTTCAACTGCATGGTCCTCATCGCACGACTAAAAACTATACGACCATAGTCCAGCTATGTGACCGTAAACCATAGTGCATGTCATGGTCGTATAACATTAAAAAGCTTAGCATTGTGGTCCAAACTATACGACCTTAAACTGTAGTGAAGGTCTAGTTGCACGACCCTAAACTGCACCCTCCTTGCCGCATGACTTTAAACTATATAGCCGTGGTCTGAGCTACAAGATCATAAAACTGTGACGCATAGCACCACAAATGGTTCATGCGTACAACTCCAACCTAGAGAGAGACCACCTCCTCGCTAAAAGGGTATTTCATCAACATCCACGGTGGAGTTAGATGTATACAAGGGTCATACCTACCCCTTTTACCCCTAATGGGTTTGTTTCACACCAACATCCTAGTGAGAGTCACATCTTACTACAACCCACTATCCCCAGGGAGTTTAGGGCCATTGTTATCCTCTCAACCCTCATGAGGTTAATTTGTGCTCTAGCCTGTCATCCTCAACACAGTCACATGCATGCTATTGCTCATTATCCCTGAGAGGTCACACTGGCCCTCCTAATCCCAAGTGAATCACGTCTGTCTGCCACTCCTCCAGTGCTGCCATCTCTATCTAAACCTCTCTTCTTGCGTATAGCCTTAAATATATTTATCTTCAGGGAGTCAGATTGATATCCACAACCCATCCCCCATGTAGCGTTACCTACATGACGACCCACACACTGGTCCATGGTAAATGATCTTAAATTGCACAGCCCTAGTCCATGATGCATGACCTTAAAATGCACAGCCATGGTCCAAACTATATGACCTTAAACTGTAGCAGAGGTCTCATTGCATGACCTTAAACTGCATGTTCCTAGTTGCCTAACTTTAAACTGCGTAACCACGGTCCAAGCTATATGACCTTAAACCATAGTACACATCCTGATCGCATGACGTTAAATTGCTTTGCCTAGGTCTAGCATGCATAACCTTAAAGACGCCCCAACATATGCACACACGCCCTATACGTGCATCTTCATGACGTTCTCCCTAACCGACCCATTCGTGTGCATACACCACCTCCATTTCCTCCCCAATCAGTCTACATACACACATACACCCTTTACGTGCATCTTCACGCCCGCCTTCCCTAGCAGGCCCATTTGTGTGCATGCACCGCCTCCACCATCATTACCATCTTTTCCCCTACTGAGTCTTACCCATGCTCACCAAACGGCAAACCCTTCTGAAAGCCATTCTCACTGTCAAATAGTGGGTCACCATTGTTCACCCACCATCCATTCATCATCAATTCTTCATATGTAAACTTCATGTCATCCTCCTAAGTGCATCAAAGTCATCACAAAACTCACTCTATGACCTCCACAAATTGCCATTCATCACCACTACAGTCTAGCTATATGAACCTAAACTATAGTGCACATCCTGGTCACATGACGTTAAAAGGCTTTGCACAGGTCTCAAAGGAACAACTCTAAATACGCCTTCACATGTAAAAATGGGCATGGTATACACCTTGACAAGGGAACGCCATGAGTAAAAATTATGGATGGGCATTGTCACGAAACCATGAGTAAGAGAGTTCTGTGGAAAACAAAATCCAAGCACAGTAATAACCCCAAAAGGGCATCGTGACCAAAAACAGATGAAAGGGTGGAAATGACCACAGGTCATGGGTAAAAGATCTTAAAAGTAATAGAAGTTGTTGAAAAATGTCTTCAAGGCGTCAGTTCCCCTGTTCACGTGAAAACCCACAAAAGGGCGCTTGGACTGACAAGACATGCTGATGCATGACCACCACCTCAGCCAACTTTCAATTTCCAAACAGTCACAATCCTGGCTAATGAGGTCTCCTAAAATCCTCAAAAGCTAGCATACAATCGCAACACTAGATGGCTCGCCAGGGAGTGAGAGCTGCATAAGATCTCCCACACTTCAAGATGGCTCACCAAGGGGTGAGAGCCGCATAAGATCCCCCACACTTCAACAACATGGCTCGTCAGGGAGTGAGAGCTGCATAAGATCTCCCAACAATCACAACAACATGGCTCATCAGAGAGTGAGAGCCGCATAAGATTTCCGAACAATCACAACAACGAGGCTCATCAGGGACTGAGAAATGCATAAGATCTCCCCAGTTCAACAACACCAAGAGTCCTTGAGGGTGAGGATAATGACCCAAATATCCCTCCAGAAAAGCTAAGGACCATCACAAAGGCAAGAAACTGACGAAGCTAGGGTCTAACCTGCCACAGGCTTTAGGGTATGCCTTGGCGAATTCCCCTAGCCTACATGGGACCAGAATTTTGGGATGGGTCAGAAACCCTCGATTGGGCCCTGCTTGACGTGACCTACAGAGACATCCTGAGCATCAAAAGAAAACCTGGTGTAGCAGTAAACAATGTCGACTAAAGGTTCATAGCATTTGGCCTTCATAAAAGGCCTGGTTCTATCCAAGGAGGCCCCTACAAAGGCCTCACGCTTCAGAATCACAAATAGTCCCTAGAGGGGGAGGACTTCGACAAGTTCCCTCAAGCCTAGTTCTGTCTGAGGAGGTCCCTACAAAGGTCTTCACGCTTCAGAATGACAAATAGTCCCTTGAGGGTGAGGAATTCGACAAGATCCCTCAAACGTTTAGAATGATTGCACTTCTTTATTCTCTCGAAGCACAACATTTGGCGGGGCATGTTATTGGAAGATATTTTTCATCAACATGGGGCCCCCGCTCAATAAAACCTAGAAACAGTGGAAATTTCGATAGTCTCAGAATAGCCTTAGAATCGACCAAGATCTTCATGAGGTCTCTCAAAAGTCTCCTTCCAAGTTTCATCACATTTCGACATGTCTAGGGTAGTGCAGGCTGAGAAATGTTTCTGGTAGAATCGACCTCAAGCACCCTAAAATGGCCCCTATAGCTAGAGCAACATTTTCGGTGTCTCAAATTGTTGTAGAACCACCACCATTGGATCTGACTCAGCTGAAAACGCCCATGAGTCAAATTTAGCCCGAACAGACACTCCTAGAAGAAGTTGTAGGCAAAAGAGTGAAACGGGAGGGGCTGCATGCTATTCCCATGTGGCCACCTTGCAACTCCATGCACGAATGGGGCAGTCATGAATAGTTACTTTCGACATTCATATCTCGCCCGTCCCAAGTCTGATCACACTCAAATTTGGTGAACAGGTTCGTCTAGTCAAGACAAGCGATTCGGTATGTGGCATGCCCTGTGATGATACTCGAGGGCAAAGAAACGCTAGAGAGGAGTTGTTGATCCGTGAAGAAAGTGCAGAAAATTCAGCAGCGTCAGGGCTCGCTTGAGCGGTTAGATCATGCCACTCGTGAGCCCGATCTATGTGAGACCAATTCGGTTGTGGGCGTGAGGTCTCGGGCTATCACTGACCCAAACCCCATATATGACGAACAGTCAGATTTTACAAATGAAGCCGATGAAGTGACTAAAAATTTCGTCGTCAGAATTTCAGATTCCGGCCAAAATTCCACAGTTACAAAATCGTTGTTCAGGCACGGAATCGAGCTGTGTTTGTTGCCCCGAGATCGTAACGGCATGCTCAGTGTAATTCCACTAAGAAATCATCGAAAAAATTAAAGAACGAGTATACTATTGATCCAAATTTTCAAGATCCATTCAAATTTCAAGTCACATGATCGTGCACTAAAAACACGATCCATGACTCAAAGTTGGCATCAAATCGATTACCATGCCTAGCCCTATAAGAAAACAAACATCTTTCAATCAACCGAGCATCAAAACAATCTCGGATCATCCATACATGATCACGCAAGTTCTAGGGCAACATAGGGATTGTTCTAGAATTTCATGAATTAGTCGAAAGGGGCAAATCTGTCATTTTTCTCCTTATTTTCTGATTTCTTTTAATTCAATTTAATTTTCAGCAATTAGGGTTACTTTTGATCATCCACCCATGTTTGAGAAAAATTTTATATATACATACCATCATTGTACGTACTAGAGGACTCAACCTTTCACAAAAGAGAGACCTTTCACTTAATACAAGTTTCTCTTTCTTCTCATTGTTGGGTCACATTTGAAGAGAGAGTGAGGTGAGAGAAAATTTTGATCGGTACCCTTAAGTTTGAGGTAAATATTCTCTCTTCTGTTATTCTTTCTTTTTCTTCTTTTCTCTCTCTTCTTTCCTCCACTCTTCCTCTTCTCCGTCTAAGTTCCTCACAGAGGTCATGCACGGCAGTGGCAATGCCATGCACGCCTCCCCTGAGGTCTCACGGGTTGCGCATGGCGATGGCAGCACGGTGCACGTGTCTCCTTCTCCTTCTGTTATTCTATCTCTTTCTTCTAGTGAGGCCTATAGACGATGCTATCCATCACCGTCCACAGACATAGCTTCAATGCCTTAGTGAAGAACCCAGACGGTGAAACTCGCTGCTACCCGTAGGGGTCCTTCCCTATTGCATGTTTATCATAGACGGCGATACCCATCGCTACCTGCTAGAGGCCTCGACAACGTCTATCACAGTCTACGCTCTTCCTTCGCATGGTTAGTGCTAATCACCGTCTTTCTTGCACCCCACGCTTATCGTCATGCGCCTCGTGAGACTTACCGTCGTGCGCTTCACAAATGATTATCGTTAAGTGCTTCATCAGAGACTATCACCGCTCGTGCGAGGGTGTGTTGTCTCCTTATGTCGCCAACGGCGATGCCTAGCATCGTTTGTAGTTCGTTTCTCACTCTCTAGCCATGAGCAGTAGTGTCAAGTGCCACCCAAGGGCCACGACACTGCTCCTCCATGGTCGTGAGTGGCAATGCCTAGCATCGTCGTGACCCCACCTCTTTGTCGTCTCGTGTCTTCTTTTCATTCTCTTTTCTGTTCTCACTTGACTGAGGAGAGACTTAGCCTAGCAGTGCTATATCGATCTCAGTTTTGAGTAGTATTGCCGCTGTGCTGGTCCTAAGAAAAATGCTCGTCTTGCTACCACTCCAAGTCGATAACTTACCGGCTGTCACTCTAGTCTTGTCTCTTCCTCAAGTTTTCATCCCTTTTCTATCTTTACTTGAACCTTATGCTTCATCACCCTCTCGTATGAACGTATGTTACCCTAAGACAAGGGTGGGTCTCTTTGACCCACTTGTCTTGCAAATTAACTATATAAGTGTTGTGTAGAATACAAGAGGATTGCAGGTCAACGGAAGCGATTCTGAACCAGCTAAAGATGCTAGGGGGCTTTCTTCATGAACTAAGAGGGTGCCCACTCGAGCTAGCCCGATTAGGTCCTGAACCCACCTTAAATTCCTTTCTTATCCATTGGTATACTTGCCCTTTCTCTCAAGAAATATTCTGAGAAAGCGATCTCAAATCCCAGGTTCACTAGAAACCTGATATATGTGCCCCAGATTATCTAGATCTGGAAGGCGAGATTGAGGCACCTAACCAATGAGAGTTAGGAGTAAATGTGTTTGGGTGGTCACTCCCCCAAAAATTATGTGAGGCACTACTCATTGGGACCCCTTTGGTAGTGCAACGCTCCTTGTTAGAAGGGTACAGGAGAGGGTTGTGTCTTGAAAGGCCAGTGCCTATCAAAAGCCTTTAAGCGTGCTAAGGACAATGTATGTGTGTAAGGCGCTACACAATGGATTTACCCGTTGGTGGTGCTTCCCTCTCGGTTGTGATGGTAGAGGCCCTAGGCATTCAGATTTGACTGACCTGATGAGTGGGGCTTCTCAGGAGTTAGTTGGTATCTCTTGATCTTGATTATACTAGTTACATACATGCCTAATTGTTTTGAGCTGTTATGACACTCATGCCCGAATGATTTATCGACTTCTTATTACATTCATATTTGGTGAATTTGATGTGTTATTACTCCACCATGAAACAAATCATGCATGACATGTTTGTTTAAATGTGAAATTAACACATGATTCCATGTTTTGTAAGATTTGCATGAAACCTTGATTATTGTCATGATATAATATTTGTATGCATGATTTTATGGCACCTAAATCTATTTACTGGGATTTACAACCCACTTTTTAAAATTTTTCCCCCATGTAGAGTGATAACTAGCATGTTTGGAGCAGCGTGTCATGGTGGTCGCGCTTGGGATCCCTTACCCCCCTTCTGTTGAAGCTCCATTTTACAATATATCTTTTGGTTGACATTCCTGCCATATAGTCCATTTTAAGTTGGTTTATGTCTTGATGTTGGGCCTTTTGTACTACTTTGGATTGTTATATGTATTTTGGGACTTGTTTGTCAGCAGACTATGGTCACATGTATTGTGTTTCGTTTTTCGTTTCTTTTATGGTTGGCTTTGATATTGAAAATTCCTTTTTTTCAAAGTGTTGAGAGCCACTCCAGCCCGAGTGGCACTCGCTACTTGTGGTCATGACCCCACGCCCTATTGTCCTTCACCGAGCCCGGGTCTAGCCAATTGTGGGTCCGACGGGGACGGTAGGGAGCGGGGTCATGACAGGTAGAGAATCAGAAGTCTGCTCTTTCACTTCAAGAACTTCAACCTTTTTCTCTACAGACAATGGTCCTTCTTTTATCTCTTTTACTCCTAACTCTCATGTTCTTAAGAAATCTAGGCAATTTTTACTTCTTCTTGAGATTTCTGATGAGTGATTTCTTCAGGAGTGGGTTCAAAGTGAGATAGTGACAGCTCTTGGGATACTATCACATGAGAGATTTGGTCAGTGAAGAACGACCATGGAGGTAAACTAATGTGCCCTGGGTAACCAGGGCCTTATTTTTTAGTATGTTGGGATGTCGTGGTTTCAATAACTAGACAGGGTGCCAGCATCCCTTTACCATCATTCAACTGTTAAGTCCTTGATGATTCATAGTCCATTTTCTTCATGATTTGATGCGCTTTAGAATTATAAAGATCCCATTTCAGCATTACTGCCGCATTCATAGAGGAATAACTCTGAGGATTAATCTTGAATACCCATGCCTCTGGTTTCTGGGGTGAAACCAGGCAGAGGTATAGAAGAAGGTTTTGGAGGTGCTACTTCCTTCACATTAGCTTTTCTATTTCTTATAACTTCAACCTGATTGAGCAAATCCTGCACTTGCTCTTTTAATTCAGCAATAGTAGCTTGTCTTTGAACTTCATATTGTTGTTCGGGAGTGCTGATGAAGTTATTGGATGGAGGAGAAGAACTACATGTCATGTTTTGATGAATAACCTGAGTTTCCATTATAGGAATTGGGAAACACAAGGCCCTTTGAGAGTCATGCATATAATTGGTTTAGTCTGTGAAGTAAGCATTATCCTCCTCCCTTTCAAGGGATGGGATATGCAAGACCTTAGGGATTTTCAAGACTTTGGGGTAACCTTGCTGGTAAAGAGGTGAGAAGTGAGGTAAGCACTATCCTTCTCCCTTCAGGGACTGGGATAAGCAAAACCTCAAGGATTTGCAAGACTTTAAAATGGTCATGCGGAAGAGGGGTTTGGAGCACGAGGTGAGAATCATCCTTCTCAATGTGTAAGACCTTTGCTATGTGTAATACATTATACTGATTTTGTGCGTAGTTGACCTGGGGAGTAAAGTATGCATCATTATCCTCTCTTAGAGAAACTATAATATGCAAAATATTTTGGTCTGCTATCTCGTCAATCTCAGCTTGAAGTGCATCCTTAGCTTCTAAGAAGGGAATGGGGATACGTAACACCTTCATGTCACCATAAGCATATGTGACTGTAGGTGTTAATGAGATCAAATAAGTGGTTTCTTTCTTCTTGACTTGTTCGATCTGACCCGCCACTAGAGTAGGTTCTTGTGGTGAGGTAGAGGATGAAGCTTCTTCTTTAGGATCTTGGGTCATTACTTCTATTGGGAAAGTGGGTAAATTTCCGTCAATAGGGGTTAAGGGTATCACTTTCCCATATCTCTTTTCTTCTTAGAACATGTGATTAAGCAATTCTGCCATATCTTCCACATCTTCATGAGAGGTTTGAGCATTCTCTCTCAGGTTTGGTTTGTAATGACTTTCATAGGCAACATCGACTCTTGAGATCGCACTGGGTCAGTGAAATAATACTTCGCATTAGCATAATGCGACTCGATAATGGGAAATGGTCTCTTATAAGCATAGACTGTGTGTTGCCTGCCATCTTAGCTAACTTTGAAGCATTGATGGAGTGTGGATGGAACCACCCCATGGTCATGTAGCCAGGGACGGTTTAGTCTGTGAAGTAAGCATTATCCTCCTCCCTTTCAAGGGATGGGATATGCAAGACCTTAGGGATTTTCAAGACTTTGGGGTAACCTTGCTGGTAAAGAGGTGAGAAGTGAGGTAAGCACTATCCTTCTCCCTTCAGGGACTGGGATAAGCAAAACCTCAAGGATTTGCAAGACTTTAAAATGGTCATGCGGAAGAGGGGTTTGGAGCACGAGGTGAGAATCATCCTTCTCAATGTGTAAGACCTTTGCTATGTGTAATACATTATACTGATTTTGTGCGTAGTTGACCTGGGGAGTAAAGTATGCATCATTATCCTCTCTTAGAGAAACTATAATATGCAAAATATTTTGGTCTGCTATCTCGTCAATCTCAGCTTGAAGTGCATCCTTAGCTTCTAAGAAGGGAATGGGGATACGTAACACCTTCATGTCACCATAAGCATATGTGACTGTAGGTGTTAATGAGATCAAATAAGTGGTTTCTTTCTTCTTGACTTGTTCGATCTGACCCGCCACTAGAGTAGGTTCTTGTGGTGAGGTAGAGGATGAAGCTTCTTCTTTAGGATCTTGGGTCATTACTTCTATTGGGAAAGTGGGTAAATTTCCGTCAATAGGGGTTAAGGGTATCACTTTCCCATATCTCTTTTCTTCTTAGAACATGTGATTAAGCAATTCTGCCATATCTTCCACATCTTCATGAGAGGTTTGAGCATTCTCTCTCAGGTTTGGTTTGTAATGACTTTCATAGGCAACATCGACTCTTGAGATCGCACTGGGTCAGTGAAATAATACTTCGCATTAGCATAATGCGACTCGATAATGGGAAATGGTCTCTTATAAGCATAGACTGTGTGTTGCCTGCCATCTTAGCTAACTTTGAAGCATTGATGGAGTGTGGATGGAACCACCCCATGGTCATGTAGCCAGGGACGATTTAGAAGGATGTTATAAGAAGTGTCTGTATAGTAACATGAAATAGAGTGAAAGGTTTCAAATCCCCAATTTTGAGCTTGAGGTGGATAACACCTGCCAGTATCTCCCCCGACTGATTGAATCCTTGAACTGTTAGGCTTGTTGGTTCAAGATACTGAACACGTATCCCAATTCGAGTAAGTATCCTCTTAGGCATAAGGTTCACCACGGATCCCCCATCCAATATGATCTAGTTGATTTGGCAAGCATACAGTTCACCAGTTACAAAGTGAAACCTTTCACCCACTGAAGGTCATCATCAGAGAGTGATAACCACGCAAATTAATGATTACAGGGTCTACCTCAATTCTCTCAATTCTTAGTTTCATACACTTCAAGCCGGGAGAGAGCTTGGACTAGAGCCATACGAAAGTCATTTGATAACATGAGTGCATCATAAACACTCAAGAGAGCTAGGAGTCTCCTCAAGTATCCAATCACATATTATTTGACTTTGTCGGCTTCATGAAAGACATCTCCTTGGTTGACCACTGATTTTAGAGAAACAAGTAGTAATGGAGTGGCTTTTGAAAAGGAAGGGTTTATTTGTAGTTGTGGGGGAAGGCAAAGAGGATTGATTAGGTTGCACAATCAAAGTAGGTGTTGGTAAGATAGGGCAAGATGAGGGTTTTGATGGTTCAATAATTTTGAAGAAAGAAGGTGAAGGATTTGGGTAAGGGACATGTGGTGGTCTTGGGTATTTTAGAAGAAGGGGTGGTTCGTGAATGGGGATAGGTGAATTTGGGTAGGGAACTAGTGGTAGTCTGGGGTACTTTAAGAGTTTAAGTGAAGCTAGTCTTTGGATTGGTTTAAGTCTCCTTCCTGACCTCAACCTCCTTCAGTCAACTGTAGTTGTCATGCTTCCTTCATGAAACACCAACATGTGGCATGTTTCATAATTTGAAGTACTTTCTCCCTTCGAGTTCTTCCATAGTTCCCTAAGTCAGGCTCTGCCGGCCATTGAGACTTCTTCTCAGGCTTTGGTTTTAGAAGCTGATTGAACACCCCCTTAGGTGTGGGACAGTGCCTGTCCTTTTTAGTGGCAAAGGCCATAGCATCTCCAACATTCAAGAATCCGACTTTTTGAGTGACCATCTTCCTTATTTGTTTGCTATGTCATTTGCTAGTGTTGCAGAGTTTTAGATCTTCATTAATTTGGGTACTCCAAAGTGAGTTTAAAAAGAGGTTTTGAGAGGGAAGAAGGGTTTTAAGAATCAGGGATAGAGGGAGGGACAAAGCCTTTGGGATCATCACTTAAATTGGACCGAACTAGTTAGCTTTTGGGGTCATTACCTGAATTGAACTCAAAGAGACTTTTAACGTCTTTACTCTCATTAAATGTAATTGAGGACCTTTTAACATCGTAACCCTTGTTGGACGATTGTAGGGGATCATTAAGGTCTTTACCTTGCATGGACCTTTGAGGGGTTCTTTTAGAGTCTTCACCTTTATTAGACTGTTTTGGGGTTCTTTTAATATCCTCGCCCATATTAGACAAGGGTGGGAGTGTACTGACCACCCTCAGCAAAGAGGACTTTCCTTATGATGAAATCAAACAAGGTGGGTAAAGGGGGAATAGGGGGAAGGAATGCAGCCTCAACTTGCATTTGAGACAGTTTTGTTTTTTGGTGCTTAACTTTGAAAGGCCATTTGTTGTTCTTCCTTCTCTTAATAGATATAGTCTTGTAAGTTTTGTGTCATAGGTACTACATTTGCTTGCCGAATGGCCTCCCTCTTGAGGATTTTCATCTTATCATGACCATGGTGTTCCTACCAAGACTTAGGTACTTTGATAGGATCTTGGGGAACGTGAGTTTCTAGAGTTTCGTGGCTGAGAGCATAAACATACTCAGCTATATTATGCAACAAGGCATGAAACTCTTGAGCAAGATTTTGAGTTGGAAGTGGTGTATTATCGATGAACACTTTACCATTTCCTATGAGCTCATCTAAAATGGCCTTAAATCCCCAAGAATGGAACAAAGTTGTGTCCCTTCGTTTGGTCATACTAGCATCGCAAGTCATTACATTCTTCTTTGAGGTACTTTGGCTTCTTAGGTAAGAAACGTGTAGTAATTTCTTATTGTACTAGCATATCAAAGATGATGGGAAATATGTCAAGAGAGAGTTCATTCATAGGGACATTGCGATGCTATTCCTCTTGAACTGTGACCATATGCGATGCCTCCGTTGTTTCACCTACCTCTTAGGACTCAATTGACTGGATTCTCTCTTCCTCCTTCTCATAGTGAGAAGTAGAAGACTCTTTGGCATCATTTTTAGAGGTTGCTGAATTGGGTCGTTCACGAGTTCGGATTGGTACGTTGACAATAATTCGTCCTTCAACTATGGACTCTTGAATAAATGTCTTGAAACACGAACACTGAGATATCTCATGGCCCCATACTTGGTTGAATGGACGTCAGAGATTTCCAGTTCTCTGAGCCAAATGCTTGGGTTGTCTTGATGAGCGCGGAGTGATCAACCCTTGTAAACGTTGAAAACGGGTCTAGAAGAAGATCAGATGGTACTTCCTTGGGTTGTAAGGTCTGCACACGTTCTTCTTTGATGGTGACCATATGCGAAGCTTCCACAGTCTAAAAAGCTTTTCAGAGACTTCCTAAATGAATTTGTCCCTCCTGAATCAATGATTCGATGTGGTCTTTAAGATGGAATCAATCTTGTACAGAATGACTCAGCATCCTATTTATGAGTCCCACTTGGTATGATCTCCTTGGGTTGTGGAGAACTATCATACCTTGTTCCAACAACATTTCCAACAAAATTGGCACCCAAGCTTTGCTAAAGATATACTTCTTGTTCAATCTTTACTCAAATTGATTAAGCTGGTACATGTTTTGTGGTGTAGGCACCCTGTTATAAGCCTGATGTTGGAACTGTTGTTGTTGGGGTTTCCCTTGACCCCTGAATGATATTATTCCCTGCAAAGTATCCAATGTCTTGAGAGGTGCATTGGCAGTAGGAGGTTTGGGGAGAATAGGTGTGGCAGTGATCGATGCATTTATTGGTCTCTTTGCTGACTAGTGCAAGGGTTAGACCTATTATTATTGTAATTCTGACTTTGACTATTGTACATCATTTTTGACGTACTTCCATGAACCCATGCGAATAAGGTGGGAGTCGGCCTCAATCTGGTCTTGCAAGTTCACAAAATACCCGCAGACTAAGATTGTGCTAAAAATAAAGCCTTTAGTCTGGTGACCTGCGTACGGTTCCCTCGCACTAAAGAAGGACCATCCACTGTAGCCCGATGCTAGTGACTGCAACAGGGGACTAGACCACCGTCATTACACTCAGAATGTCGAAAAACCCTCGAGGACCAAATTTGGGCTCAATCAGATCTACCTAGAGGGGTCTATGCTCATGCGGCCTCGCAACTTATGGGTTTTACCATAGCGTGGTGCAGCTTGACCAAACCAGTCTCGAAAACGGGGACAGCTACGATGTTTTCTGGCGATAACTTTGCCAACCCACTACGCCTTCCTCTGAAACTAGATAAAGCTCGAATGTTGACATGTTCCAGATCACGTCAGCCCCATCATTTTGACCTATGGGGCACCTTATGGATTGATCGAGAACCCCAATTATTATGAGAAGGAAGGTGGCCAGAGAAACCAAGGAAAAAATATGGTTCTGTAAGCTCCCGATTTAGTGAAGGAAATCTCAATCCGTGGTTCGATGAATGCAAGTCCTTAGGTCACCGAAGAAACAAATCCAGCAAGTTGCCGGAATTCCTTTCTCTGACAACCTTCAAAATAGGCAAATGCACAAATCGACAACAAATCAGCCCAAACTTGGTACAAAACTACTGCAGCAGCCTCCTCTCTGACTTGCAAGTAGAGTCAGGAACAAAAACGACGCTGATCGAAGATGCATTGGAAAACAAAATTTGCAAAAATGGTCGGACATTCATCCCAGGGAAGAAGACCACCACAACACGATTAGAAGGCATCAAAATTCTCACAATTGAGAGAAGAACGAAGATATGTTGTTGAAACAGCCGAACAGTTTCCAGAAGTTGCAGAACCAGCTTCCAAGGTCTTCCCGTCGTGGAGCAACCTGCATGCAGGGACGGTCTCATCATTTGGGAAAAAGATAACAAGGATATTTTTATCATTTCTGCCTAATTTTCATATTTGTTTTGAATTTTTTAATTGTAATTAAGCTTAAATTTTGAGCATTCACCGTTGTTTGGTGAATCCTCTATATAAGCAAGCTTAACTCACTTGTAAAAGGACAACACAATCTACTCTTTTCATGTTCCATTACCCCTTAACGCTGGGAAGAATCAAGGCTAGATTCTGTTTGTTAGTTTGTCTTTCTTCGTCATCCCTTGAGGGGGAGAAGAGGGAGAGAGAAAATTTTGAGAGAAAGGGGATACTCCTGAGTGCGCGATTCCGCTGGGACCCCGGTCGCGTGGGTTCCCCCCACCATTCCTAAGCCAAGCCATTTCTTTTCTCTCTGTCTCTCTCTCTCTCACCTTTGCTTGCGTGACCCTCGTTCATGCGACAGCTCGTGTCCACCCGCAGACACGAGTGAACCAGTGGGTCTCATCTCTTTGGTTTCTCTGCATACCCTTTAGCGGTCAACAGATCCTCGGGGGCCAAGAAGGAGGGACACTTGGATCCCACCCCAAAAGCACAGAGAGGATGAGAGGAGAGAGGTTGTGAGCTTGAAGAGGGCTCCCATCCAAGCCGCGCTGATGAACGCCGGAGGGCTACATAATTGCTTCAAGAGGGCCATCCTCCCTGGCGTGTCCTCGAACCCTCAAAGTGGCTCAAGGGCATTAGCATTCCAGTCGCAAAAATCTCTCTCACTGTCAGCCTCCTATCCTGTAGCAAGAGGGCCTGTGCGTGCATCACACGATGAACCTCCGCTGTTGTTCGAGAGAGGGTTTCCACCTCCACGGTCGGAGGGAAACCAGGACCACCCGACATCAACTGGCGACTCTATTGTGGACACCTCACCCTATCGTTGGATCAAGCCATCTCCAAGTACCAACCTATCGTTCTCCTCCTTTCACTTTTGTTATGGGATCTTCTTATCCCTCTTTCCTTTAGGATGGGGAGTTCTAGATCCCCATACCTGTGGCTACTCATGGGGAGGCTTGACCTTTGTTCCATCCTCTCGTGCGTACCCTCTGTGCGACCATGCTGGCTAGGCAATCCTGGCCTCGACTGGGGAATTTTGGGGCACGGACCCATAGCCCTCACACCCTGCCTCTTCCAGCAACGGGGGGAGACCCCTATTTGCCCACTGCACGGGGGACTCTACTGTCACCCCCTCACTAAAGCAGCATGTTGCTGACGGGAACCCTGCCAACCACGGGCCCGAAGGCGGCCCCTGTGCCGCCACTCCTCCTCATTTGGTCGGTCCTAACGAGACTACCATCACCACGGACAGCTAAAAGGCAATCCCGTCCACACACAGAGGCATCATCAACACTGGCACCCCCGTGCACATATCAGCCATTGGCAATCACCATGTCAGCTCGCGTAGTTACTCTCCCATGCATGCTTATGTCTACAAACTCCCTGGCGGGCCAATCGTCATGATAATGAATCAGGGCGCGCAGCAGCCTACCTCGATCCCTCGAATCGCTTCGGGTCACTCCCAACTCAGTGCTGGTGCCTCTAACGCCGCCGCACCATGCGCATCAACCCCATGGCTCGGGGCTGCTTAAGAGCCTACCCCCGAGGCTATTCAGCCAAGCGAGGACATAAAGAAAGCATTGAATAAAGGAGCGTATCCCGTTGAAATCCACATCTACCCCATTACCAGGACTTACTCCCGAGAGCAACATGACCAAACAGGCCTCAGGGGCGATCCCCTACTGGAGGCAATGAGCGCACCCAAGTGGGACCTGTACAGTCCCAAATCCCATCGTATTATGAAAAGAATGGATTATGAATTGACTAGCAACCAAGGCCTAAATAACGGCAAGGGGATGTTGGCCCTGTTCACTTTAATCGAGGCCATGACGTCTCGGTACCACAAGAAAGAAGGCCTAGGTTATCTCGGGCATTTGGGCCCCCCATTGTCATCCCTCCCTTGTGAGAAAGTATTGCATGTAACAACATTACGAGAAGCTGGCCCATCCCCTCAGCAACCTACCCCTAACACTGGAGTAGGAAGAGGCCCAGAGGGGACCCTAGGCATGGTCGACGCTCGAGGCCTCAAAGGGACACTCCTTTACGAAGGGTGTGTTACCAGTAGGTGACGAAGAAATAATTAAAGCACCGGAGATCCTAGAAGATGGTGGATAGGCCACAACGGATGATCTCGAGGAAATAAATCTGGGAAGTGAAACTGACCTGAGACTCATCTTTGCTGCTATGTCACCTCATGGAAAGCAAGAATATGTTAAATTCCATAAGGCCAACAGGGACGTGTTCTCCTGGCTTTACGCAGAAATGCCCAGCCTTGACCCACGCGTAGTGATCCAAAGGCTGAGAGTCGACCCGTTGTACAAGTCTGTTAAACAACAGCCAAGGAGATTAAGGGCCGACCTTGAAATCCAAATCAAGGAGGAGGTGGACAAGCTTAGGGCAACATGCTTCATTCAGGAGGTAAAATATCCTAAAATAGTCTCAGTAAAAACAAAATTTTTGCAAATCAAGGTCTGCAATGACTTTCAGGATTTTAATGCGGCCTGCCCTAAAGATGATTTTCCCGTCCCCTTTATAGAGTTGCTGATTGATTCCACCACCAGCTATGTGAGGACCAAGACTCTCAGCCTGGGGAAGGCACACAATGGTAGGAGTCTAGGAAGAGAAGGGGGTAACACCGAGCGTGAAGAGAGAAGGGGGTAACATCATGCTTGAAGAGAGAAGGGGGTAACACCATGCATGAAGAGAGAGAATGAGTAAAGCCCCAGGTGTAAGAAGAAGAAGAAGATGAAGAAGAAGAAGAGACTTTCACAAACGGCAGTAAAATGGGGCTAGCGTCGTGCGTATAGCGCCGTGTGTGTAGAGTCGTGCATGTAGCTCCGTGCGTATCACTGTGGTGCATGAACAAGACTACCACCTGCCAATTACATGCTGCCACACATGCCAATTGTCCTGTGGCATGTGTGGAGCTTGCCACTTTTCCAGCCTTGGGCTGCCACCTCATCCAACAGGGTACTTAAGCCTCTCTCTCCCCCAATGCCATTCACTTTCTCTCTCTCTCACGAACCTCTCAACTTTGAGCCCCTTTGTTAGCCTTGCTTCCCTTTGAAGAGCCCTTGGTAGAAGCTTGAAGGAAGCTGTGGAGGAGGTTTTGGAGACACCAGTACATCTTAGGTACGTGGTTCAACTATCTTGTAGGTCCTTAAGCATGGATTTAGCATGAATTAAGTGTAAGAATGAGCATAAGTAGATGCATGAATAGAGAATGTATATGTACAGTGTTATACCATGATTTCCAGCACTCTAGCTTGCCTGTGCATGCCCAAAATGAGTATCAAATCTTCTTTGCTTTCCATGGTAAACCTGTGATTAAGTGTTTATATGTATCTAATGATCAATAACAAAGGTTTTATGTTAAGATGTAGCATAAATTGGGATTAATTGGTTGTCATTTTGAATAATGCTACAACTCCACTGTAATTTCCAAGAAGGTCTATGTTTTTGTAATCTACTTTGAATCACTGCTATTAGAAAGATATTTGTGTCTACTAAAATTTTAATGTTTGAATCTTGTTCAAATTCTTTATGCATGAAGAGTTATATTTCAAAATGTGCAAGATGGTCACTGTTGACAGATTCAGTAAAATTTTAGATGTCTTAGTTATCACTAATTTTGACTTACCAAATGGAGTTTGTTTTCTTCTAAATCTTTGGAATTTGAAATATCTTTGAGTATCCCTGAAAACACGTGTTGAACACATTTCGAAATTCCTCTTAGATTGAGAGTTATACAATTATTTGTGAAGATATGTCATTGTGGACAGATATCATAATATTCAGAACCATTACTTGGGTTGTAACGAATGTTTGAATGCCCAAATGCAGTCCAAATGTTTTCAAACTACCCTTGTTTGAAAGATACATATTCGCACTCAAATTTTGGTTTCAGAAACACTTCAAAATGCCTTATGCATTGAAAGTTATAATTATGCTAAGTGGGACATATCACTGTCCCAACTGCATAGCAGGTTTCGGATGGGACTCCTCCCTTCTAATGAGCTTTTGAAGGGCCAAACGGGATCCAAACGCTTTCAAACCACCCCCATTTGAAATATATACGTGTCTAATGTAAAATTTATTTTGAAATTGTTTTCAAATTTTGAATGGATCATATATTATGACCCTATTTATGATTGAATGTCACTATTTGAAATTGAAAGAAAATGTGATACTGTGATGTTGGAAGATATTTTTCATCAACATGAGGCCCCCACTCAATAAAGCCTAGCAAACAATGGAAATTCTATCAGTCTCAGAGTAGCTCTTGAATCGGCCAAGATCTTCATGAGGTCTATCAAAAGTCTCCTGCCAAGTTTCATCACATTTTGACACGTCTAAGGCAGTGCAGACTAATAAACAGTTCAAAGAAAGTCGACCTTTAGCACCCTGAAATAGCCCTTAAAACTAGAGCTACATTGTTGGTGTCTCAAACTGTTGTGGAACCACCACCATTGGATCCGACACGGTTGAAAATTCCCAAGGGTCAAATTTCAGCCTGAACAGACACTCTACGAAGACGATATAGGCAAAAGAGTAAAACAAAAGGAGCCGCAAGCTATTCCCATGCAGCCCCCCTACAACTCCACACCATGGAAGGGGCAGTCATGAATAGTGAATTTCGACGCTTATATCTCGCCCATCTTAAGTCAGATCATGCTCAAATTTGGTGAGCATGTTCGTCTAGTCAAGACAAGCGATTCGATATGTAGCACACCCCGTGAGGATACCTGAGCACGAAGAAAAGCTAGAGAGAAGTTGCTGATCCGTGAAGAAAGTGCAGGAAATTTAGTAACATTGTGCCTCGCTCGAGCTGCCAGATCACGTCGCTTGCAAGCCTGATCGATGTGAGACCAATTCTGTTGCGGGAGTGAGGTCTCGGGTTATCGCTGACCCGAATCCCGTGCATGATGAGCGATCAGATTCTGCACACGAAGCCGATGAAGCGACAACAAATTCCATTGCCGGAATTCCAGATTCCTACCAAAATTCCAAAGCTGCAAAATCTTCATTCGGGCACGGCATCGAGCTGGATTTGTTACCCTATGGTCATAACGGCATGCTCAATATAATTCAGCGAAGAAATCACTGAAAAACATCAAGGAATGAGTACACTATTGGTTCCAAGTTTCAAGATCCATTCAAATTTTATGTCACGTCGTGCATTAAAAAAACGATCCATGGCTCAAACTTGGTATCAAATCGATCGTCATGTCAAATCCTACATGAAAATAAACATCTTTCAATCAATCGGGCATCAGAACGACCCCAGATCATCCATGCAAGATCATGCAAATTTTAGGGCAACACAAGAATTGTTCTAAAATTCCACGAATTGTTAAGAAGGGGTAACTCTGTCATTTTACACCCTATTTTCTAATTTCTTTTAATATAATTTAATCTTAATTTTCAGCAATTAGGGTTACTTTTGATCATGCACTCATGATTTGGGCAAATGCTATATATATGTACCATCATTGTACGCACCAGAGGACTGAACCTTTCACAAAAGAGAGAGGTTTTACGTAATACAGTTTCTCTTTCTTCTCTTTATTGGGTCACGTTTGAGAGAGGGAGTGAGGTGAGAGAAAATTTTGAATGGTACCCTTAGGTACGAGGTAAATCTTCTCCCTCTTCTTTTTTCTTTTTCTTCTTCTCTCTCTCTTCTTTCCACTCTTCTCCCTCTTCTCGGTCTGAGTTCCTCGCAAAGGTAATACCCGACAGTGGCAGTGCTGTGCATGCCTCCCTTGAGGTCTCACAGGTCGCGCATGGCGAGGCAGTGCCATGCGCGAGTCTCCTTCTCCTTTTGTTCTTCTATCTCTTTCTTCCAGTGAGGCTTGTAGACGGCGCTACTCATCGCTGTCCATTGACGTAGCTTCGACGTCTCAGTGAAGAACCCAAACTACGAAGCTCGTTGCTGCCCACAGGGGTTCTCCCCTGTTGCGCATCTATCGTAGATGGCAATACTCATCACCGCCGGCTAGAGGCCTCGGCTATGTCTTTCATCATCGGCGAGCTTCCTTCATGTGGTCGGTGCTTATCGTCGTCCTTCTTGCGCCCCACGCCTATCGTCGTGCGCCTCATGAGAATTGCCATCGCGCGCTTCACAAATGACTATCGTCGTGCACTTTATTAGAGACTATTACCGCCCAAGCGGGGGCATGTTGTATCCTTATGTTGCCAACGGCGATGCCTAGCACCGTCCATAGTTCATTTCTCAAACTTTAGCCATTACCAGTAGTGTCGAGCGCTGCCCAAGTGTCATGACATTACTACTCCACAGTTGTTAGTGACAATGCCTAGTGCTGTCAGGGCCCCACCTCTCTACCGCCTGGTGTCTTCTTTTCATTCTCTTTTCTCTTCTCACTTGACTGAGGGTAGACTTAGCCTAGTACCACCATATCAGTCTCGATTTCGAATAGTATTGCTGTCGTGCTGGTCCTAAGAACCATGCCCGTCTTGCCATCACTTCGAGTCGATAATTTCCTAGCTATCATGCTAGTCTCTCCTCTTCGTCAAGTTTTCTTCCTTTTTCTCTCTTTATTTAAACCTTATGCTTCATCGCCCTCTCGTATGAAACGTACAATACCTTAAGGCAAGGGTGGTCTCTTTGACCCTCTTGTCATGCAAATTAATCAAAGAAGTGTTGTACAGAAAACAAGAGGATTGCAGGTCAAGGGAGGTGATTCCAAACCAGCTAAAGCAGCTGGGGGGCTTTCTTCATGATCTAAGAGGGTGCCCATGCGAGCCAGCCCGAGTAAGTTCCAAACCCACATTAAATTCCTCTCTCATCAATTGATATACCTTCCCTTACCCTCGAGTAAGGTTTTGAGAGAGAGATCTCAAATCTTGGGTTTGCTAGAAACCCTAGATACATGCCTCAGATCATCTAAATCCGGAAGGCGAGATTGAGGCACCAAACCAGCATGGTGACTCAACTGGGGACTTACTACCCCTTAGTCGGTTCGCTCTTGTTTGATTAATATCCTCTTTTACGTTCTGCATTATTTTTATGGCATCTTGGTTGTTCAACTTGTTCATTCGAGTAGGGGACATCCTTATCCCCGCACTAGTGGCTGTTCCGGTGAAGCAAGCCTCTCAAACCTCCTTCCCCACCCTCCTTCTGAGTAAGAACTCACGGTCCGGCTCCCAGGTTGTCACTTAGATCGGTGCGAGAGGGGACATAAAGGTCCCTGCTTCCTCGCGTTCTCGCACTGGTGGACTCTCCACCAAGGCCCTTAACATGGGTAGCACATCTGCTGCTGCACACCCTACTACTGGAAAATCTACTACCAGTCATATTACTGAGGTATGCGTAAAGGCTGCCCAGTCCATTCCCATGAAGGCAAGCGAGTTGTTGTCACTGCTAAGGTTAGCTGTAAGGCAACCCTTTATGCTCCTTCACCACCTCGAATTTCGGCACACAGAGGTGGAGGTCCTGAGATCTTCACCCATTGCACACACTCAAGGGCCAATGGTCCATCCACTTAAGCCACACCTCGGGGCAACCCTCATGTTGCCTTGAGCTCGCATCTAAGGCTAGGCCTTCTCGGGCCGAACCCTACATGCACCATGCATTTGCTTTCAACAACCTGGGGCAACGCTAGCTCTATGTCACCCCTAACACATGAGGGTCGACTACTCCATCTTCCCTCCCAGCACACACTCCTTCACCCTGTGAGAGATGGGCTTCTACCTCGTCCCTCACAGACACAAGCTCGTGGGTCTCAGCCTACTCAGGTGGAACCCCTTGACCAAGCCCGGGTCGACCCCCATGTCACCCAGGGGACTAACTCTAAAGATTCAAATGCACCATCTTTGTAGGTCCCTCTCGGATCCAAACACAGGTAGAATCACGGACCTGCTCCTTCCCCTGTCGCTCTTTTGATGCCAGGCAAGCATCTCGAGCCCTTTTACTCAAAGGTCTTCCCTAAGAGTACCATCTTGAGCCAGCCTCAGGCCAGTCGTATACCTAGGCCTAACAAAGGAATACGGGGCAATAGCTTGATGTCAAACAGAGGCCTCCAGCCTCCAAAGTAGAAACCCAGCTTGCCTGCTATCATGGGACCCCATTCTCTGCTCCAAATGATAGACACAGCCCTTGCATGTTCAAAGAAGGCAGGGCAGTCCTGTTATCAGGCTCGGTTCTGGAATGTGGTCCACAGTTGCCTTATGATAATGCAGAAAAGAGGCCTACAGATCCTGACCAGAGAAGCCTCTAAGGCAGTTGAGGTCACTCTTGGTAATCTCCTGTCTCGTAATCCCTTTTTCCCTCTCCAAACTTCGAAACCTAAGCAAATTCAAGAATATTGCTCGGTCATCAAAGCCTAGAAGCCACGGTTCCAAGATCATTGAGAACCGGTCCTCATAAGATCAACATACAAGGCTCGAGTCAAGTCGGGGTAGGTCCAGACTGACTTGCCACCCTGCAACTCCATGCCATGGAAGGGGCAGTCACGAACAGTGACTTTCAACACTCATATCTCGCTCATCCCATGTCAGATCGTGCTCAAATTTGGTGAGCATGTTCTTCTAGTCAAGAGGAATGATTCGATATGAGCAAGTCCCATGATGATACCTGAGGGAGAAGAAAAGCTAGAGAGAGGTTGTTGATCTGTGAAGAAAGTGCAGGAAATTCAGCAGCCATTGCAGGTTTGAGGTCTCAGACAATCGCTAACCCGAACCTCGTACATGATAAAAAGTTGTATTATGCATACAAAGCCGACCAAGCGATTGCAAATTCTGTCCTCGAAATTCCAAATTCGTGCCAAAATTTCAAAGGTGCAAAATCTTCGTTCGGGCACGGAATCGAGCTGTGTTTGTTGCCCTGCAATCGTAACGACATGCTCAATGTAATTCAGCAAAGAAATCACCATAAAACATCAAGGAACAAGTACACTATCGATCCGAAGTTTCAAGATCCATTCAATTTTCAAGTCACATGATTGTGTATTAAAAACACAATCCATGGCTCGAACTTGGTATCAAATCGATTGCCATGTCGAGCCCTAGAAGAAAACAAACATCTTTCGATCAACCGGGCATCAGAATGACCCCGGATCATCCATGCAAGATCACGCAAATTCTAGAGCAACACATGGATTGTTTTAGAATTCCACAAATTGTTAGGAAGGGCAAATCTATCATTTTTCACCTAGAAAATTTATTTTAATTCAATTTCATCTTAATTTTCAGCAATTAGGGTTACTTTTGATTATCCACCCATGTTTGGGGCAATTTATATATATATGTACATCATTGTACGCACCAGAGGACTCTCAAAAGAGTGTTTTAGTTAATACAGTTTCTTTTTCTTCTCATTATTGGGTCACGTTTGAGAGAGAGAGTGAGGTGAGAGAAACTTTTGAATGGTACCCCTAGGTTCGAGGTAAATATTCTCTCTTCTTTTTTCTTTTTCTTCTTCTCTCTTTTTCTTTCTTATCTTCTCCATTTTCTTTGTCTGAGTTCCTCATAGAGGTCATGCATGATAGTGGCAGTGTCGTGCATGCCTCCCCTGAGGTCTCACATGTCACGCATGGCGATCGTAGTGCCATGCGCTAGTTTCCTTCTCCTTCTGTTCTTCTATCTCTTTCTTTTAGTGAGGCCTGTAGATGGCGCTGTCCATCGTCGTCCACAGACGTAGCTTCAACATCTAAGTGAAGAAGTCAGACGGCGAAACTCGTTGCCACCCACAAGGGTCCTCCCCTTTTTGCGTGTCTATCGTAGACAACGATAGCCATCACCACCCACTAGAGGCCTCGGCAACATCTACCGTCGTCCCCGAGCTTCCTTCGCGTGTTCAGTGCTTATCGACGTCCTTCCTGCGCCCCACGCTTATCGTTGTGTGCCTCGTGAGAATTGTCGTGTGCTTCATCAGAGACTATCGCCGCCCGTGCGGCTTGTTGTCTCCTTATGTTGCCAACGACGATGCTTAGCACCGTCCGTAGTTCATTTCTCACTCTTTAGCCATGAGCAGTAGTGATTACCGCCGCTCAAGGGCCACAACATTGATACTCCATGGTCATGAATGACAACGCCTAGCTCCATTGGGGCCCCACCTCTCTGTCATCTCGTGTCTTCTTTTCATTCTCTTTTCTCTTCTCACTAGACTGAGGGTAGACTTAGACTAGCTCTGCCATATCGGTCTCGGTTTCGAGTAGTATTACTATTGTGCCGATCCTAAGAACCATGCCTATCTTGCTACCACTCTGAGTCGATAATTTCCCGGCTGTCATGCGAGTGTCACCTCTTTGTCAATGTTTCTTCCCTTTTCTATCTTTATTTGAACCTTACACTTCATCGCCCTCTCGTATGAATGTATGTTGCCCTAAGACAAGGGTGGGTCTATTTGACCCACTTGTCTTGCAAATTAACCAAAGAAGTGTTGTGCAAAAAACAAGAGGATTTCAGGTCAAGGGAGGCTATTTTGAACTAGCTAAAGCAGCTGGGGGGCTTTCTTTGTGATCTAAGAGGGCGCCTAAGCGAGCCAGCCCGAGTAAATCCCGAACCCCCTTAAATTCCTCTCTGAGTGGTTGGTATACCTACCCTTGCCCTGTAGCAAGGTTTTGAGTGAGCGAGCTCAAATCTCGATTTCGTTAGAAACTCAAGATACATTCATTAGATCATCTAGATAAGAAAGGAAGAATCGAAACACCTAACCCTGTGATACTGAAAATATGATATCATGATACTGAAAATATTATACTGTGATACGGTGTCACTGATTAATGTTGTGATTCTGTTATATTGAAACTGTTATATGTTCCATGACCCTACGCAATGGGTCCTCCAATGGTAGTGGATATTGTGATTCTACTAATATTGAATTTGTCATATGTGCCATGAATACTACATAATGGGTCCTCCATTGGTAGTGGATACTGTGATTCTGTTATATTGAAACTGTTATATGTGCCATGATTGCTACGCAATGGGTCCTCCATTGGTAATGGATACTATGATTCTGTTATATTGAAACTATTGTATATGTCATAACCGCTATGCAAGAGGTCCTCCATCGGTAGTGGATACTGTGATTCTGTTATATTGAAATTGTTATATGTGCTATGACCATTATGCAATGGGTCCTCTATTAGTAGTTGGGTATAATGTATCTCGACTCCTATGATACGAGTGGAATCAAGAAGTGACTGTGAATGACAGGGAGGGTCGCGCCCCCCAAATTTTTATGGGCACTATGCATCAGTGCCTCAAATGGTAGTGTAACGCCCTCTCGCCTGAAGGGGTAAGGAGAGGGTCGTGTCTTGCAAGCCCGCAGCCTATCGAAAACCCCAAAGCGCTCTGGAGATTGTGTGCGTGAGTGAGAACATTATGAATGGGACCTCCATTTGTCATTGTCCTTCCTCCTAAAGGAGGGCATAAGTTCCAAGTTACGGGATTGGCTTAGCCTGATTGATGTGACTTTCACTTCTAGAGTAAATAGATATGTTCTGCCTGTTTGAGTCAGGCATTACATGTGAACATCTGACTGTAACTGTGATATGCATAGATGTTTTTTCCATCTCAGGAACAATTGATACTCTGATACATGAATGTTACTCTCTTTATACTGCAAATATTTATATTCTGATGGATGATCCTATTCTATGATGCCAGTATGATTTTTGATGGACCGTAGACCATGTTATTATGTATATGCATGTAGGTAGGAATACAAGGGTAGTGATCTACTTACTGGGCTTATAGCTCACTCCGCTTATTTTCATCTATGTAGAGTGATAGTACCTTATAATGGGAATCAAGCAGCAAAGTGCTGGTGGTAGACATTTGAAGCTTCAGACCTGTCAAGGATTCCTTCTATATAGTAGGTGTATGATGGAATGCCACCGTGTTGTCTTGATTGATGAATTGTAAAGTTAGGCTTATAAGTCGTAAACAATATTGTAAAGAATCTTGGAGTTTGAATGAATACTTAATTTTAACTGATGCATGATGTATAAGTTTTATTTAATTTTCGTGGTTTGCTTTGATTCCGCCCTTCTAACATGCATTAAGCCACTCCCACCTCAGTGACGTTCATGACCTTCAGTCGTGATCCCGCACTTTGTCGACCTCCAGGAAGGTATCGTAGGGTCAAGGGGCAGGGTCGTGATAGTTATGGCAGCAGAGCAGCCAGGATAGGTTTCTTGGCCTAATAATTTTTAGAAGTGTCCTTAAAATAGTTCTGGGTATATTAGTAACTGAGTGCTTGTGCGTTAGGTTGGAGATGTCGAGGACTCATGCCAATAATGTGAGCTCCAACAACGAGAAACTGAGGCCCTCGATGAATTCGTCAGAAATTTAGTGGCCATGACCCAGATGATGAAAGAAGCGATGCCGGCCCCATCTACCGCTGCCCCTGATCAGAATGACAGTAGTCTGATAGAGAAGTTTAAGAGGCTAGCTCCTCCGACTTTCTTGGGGCTCAAGGGAGTAGAGAAAGCGGAGCGATGGAGAAGACAAGTATAAAAGAGTTTTGAGGTGTTCCACTGTACAGATGAACAGAATGTTAGGTTGGGAACCTTCATGTTGGAGAGAGATACTGAGCACTGGTGGGGCTCCGTGAAGAAATCATGGGAGCAGTCAGGGACAGAACTAAGTTGGGGAAATTTTTTAGAAGCATTCAATGAGAAGTACTTCCCTGACTTTGTACGGGAAAGAAAGGAGGTGGATTTTATTGAGTTGCATCAGGGAAATCTATCAGTAGAGCAGTATTCAGCTAAGTTTGCTGAGCTGTCAAGGTATGCGCCACACATCATGAATACTGAGGTGCCAAAAGAGAACAAATTTGAGAGGGGCCTTAGGCCAGAAATAAGGTGGAGGGTGATATCAGCGAACATCAAAACCTTCCCACCTTTAATAGACTTGGCTATGAAGATCGAGAGGGATTGTGAAGAGTCCCTGGTTGGGGGAAACTGGAAGATGGGACCAGCCCAATTTAGAAACTTGGGAAGGAAGGCTCGACCACCACCAAGGAAGAACTTCAGGGGAAGAGATAACTAGAGACGTAAGAAGATTCAAAGGACTTTTCTAGGCGACATAAGGGAGAATCGGCGCTCGACATGCCCACATTGTGGGAAGGACAAGCACTCTGTGGCTGAGTGCCGAAGAAGGACAGGAGCGTGCTTCAGATGTGGAAAACATGGCCACCAGATTAGAGATTGCCCAATGAAGGGACCTGAAAACCAATTGAAGATCCAAGGTTGGGAATTTGCCCTCACTGAACAAGAAGCCAAGGCATATGCTTTAGTAATCCTATGTAAGCTCTCTGTTTGTGGCATGGAAGCTAAAATTTTGGTTGACCTTGGATATACTCACTCTTTTGTTGCACGTCACTTTGCATGCCACATAAATATTTGACCTTCACGTCTTGACTGGACATTTGTAGTATGCACACGTATTAGGGAATATATAGAAACTGATATTGTTTACAAAACACTATCGGATTTTGCTTTAAGGGTGTGTGCTGCCTATAAATTTAATATTGTTAGACATTCAAGACTTTGATGTCATTTTGGGCATGGATTGGTTGTCCACACACCATGGTACAGTAAATTTCCATGATAACACTGTAACTTTTTGACGCCTAAACCAACCTAAATTAAGTTTTATGGGTATCAAAGATGTTTCCCCTCTACACATCGTTTCAGCCCTTCGGTCTTCCCGCCTGTTGGCCAAGATATGTATGGGATACTTGGCTTACGTAGTAGAAAATCTGTCCAATCCAAATTAGAATAGATACCAATATTGATAAAATATCCAGAGGTCTTCCCTAAATATTTAACCTCTCTGCCCTTAGTAAGGGAGACAGAGTTTGAAATAGAAGTTGTCCCTTGTAGAAACTCCATTTTAAATCTAGCAAAGTCGGTGGTTTTCTAAAACCTTAGGACTACACTGTCCTAGTAAACCCAAATCCATAATCCACATATCCTACCCTGTAACCTAGAATCATTATGCCTACCCAGAACCCTGTAGATACCCTGTTTTGACACAACAACCTGTAGATGCCTCGTTTTACAAAAAAAATCATTAAAAATAGTAGAAAAATCCTTTCTAACCCAAAATTTCTCGGAGAGCTTTACAAGAGGCCGAGGAACACACCTGGAGTGGAAGTTTTTAATTTGGACCAACTTTGGTTTGAGCGACCTAGAAGTGTCACTTAGCTTAGACTGGGTGACAAGAGTGGTGCCACCCAGCCGACTAGGGCGACACCACTAGTGTCGCATAGCCTTGTTAAGGTCCAAATTGGAAATTTCTTTTGGGCATTGATTTCTTGCCTTTTTGTGGAGTGTTTACCATGTTTGTTTGGGTGACCAAGGAGTGTCGCTCAAACTCGAATCCCCAAAAATGATAACTTTGGTTGGAGGATTTGTTGGTTATGGAAGGATGCCCTTCCCAACTGATCCTTGCCTTTATAAACCCTTTTTCATGGCCATTTAGCAGAGAGAGATTTCTTCTGGGAGAAAGGAAGATTGAAACCCTGGCCCCTTTACTCAAAGAATAACCTTAACTATAAGCCTGAGAAACATAAACCTAGACTTAGGGAGCCCTAGTTCTAAACCATCTATATGGCACAACAACCCTTTCGATCAGAGATCTTCTGGTCAACTTCTGAACCAGAGAGGCAAAGAGGATGCCGTTCTGATACGGGCAAACCTCGAAAGCTCAAGGGTCCTGAGCCATCCGGCCCAGTTTGGTATTGTTCTTTTACCCTATTTTACTGTTTTGGTTTTATTTGATTAGTTTTGGTCAGTTTGCTACTTTGAGTTCGTGTTTTAATGTCTTCGATCATGCTGGCTCTATAACATATTTGCGAGCGGATCTGTTCGTTTCTGAGTAGATCTAGGCACATATTTGAATTCGATTTGCCCCACTTTCTCTACCATATTATTTTCATCATTTTAAGGTATTAAAATCGGAGGAATCTTCATCGGAAGATCTGACAGATTTTCATCATAAACAGTTTGGCGCCCACTATGAGGCATTTCGAGCTTGATCGAAGTGCCAAAACACGAGTTTTAGGTACTTTTTTAAATGTTTTCAACAACAAAATAGTCCAAACAATCTGTTGTGACAAGGATCCAAGGTTTCGGTGCTGCGAAACCCTGTCTATCCTAGGCGACACCAACATTGTTGCCCGGGCAATACCATCAGTGCTGCCCATGTCCAGAGCGACACACCCCCTATCGCCCAAATGCAGAAGTCTCAGAATTTTCTAAAACTTTGCAGTCTTGTTTCAAGGACTCTCTTGTCATTGCTCAAAAATTTTCAGATAGAAAAAAAAATTTTAAAAATACAAAAAAAAAAATTTATTAATGTAAGTCTATTTTATCTATGCTTTTTTGTTTCTTCTTTATTTTAATTTATTTCATTCGAATATTATTTGCCCTGCTTCTACAATTTATTGTAACCTTTTTTCATCAAATTTAAAACAAAATTAAAAAACATACATTTTTTTGGGCGACACCAGCAGTGTCGCCTATCCTGCAGGGGTGACACTAGTAGTGCCACCTGGGCGACACCAACAATGTTGCTTAGTTGCAGAGGTCCCAGAAATTTCGTGCGACCCCACAGGCCTCTTCTAGAGTGTATTGGCTTCCTGTTCACAAATTTTTGGCTTATAATAAAATTTTTAAAAATACCAAAACAATACATTGCTTTAGATAGGTCTGTTTTGTTCCAGGATTTTTTATTTTATTTTAGTTTGTTAATTTTTACTGGAATCATGTTTTACCGGCTTTCACCATGCTTAGTTTAACTATGTTTAATCAAAGTTAAAAATTTTAATAAACAATTTTAAAAAATACATTGAGGGTTGCTTGCACCGTGTCCTGTTCTAGTAACCCTTGAATCGGGCTACACTCGACTTAGAACGGACAGTGCTTGGTCTAACTATTCTAATTGTACCTTCTTAGGGGCTGCTTAGCCCTCCATCTAGACTGTGCTTCGAGCGAGCTTTACCTCGAAGCACGCATCACTAGGCACAGCTAGTGCCAAGTGCTCGTTTTATTTCTTCATTGCATGGTATGCTTGACAATTATTTTTTATTGTGTGCTTTTTTAGACACTGCAGCCCACACCGGACCATAAATTCTTCGAAAAAAACAAACAAATATTTTAAACACCCCCAAAATTCGTGTTAATGACATGAGGGGAACCTAGTTTTGAGAGTCGAAGCGGTTGGGATTCGCGTAACTCAACTATGAGTGCCCCTCAATAATCCTTTTCCTCAAAGCAACTCCGCGTATAGTAGGACTTGGTGAAAATCCTATAACAGGAGGCTAGGACCTATGTGGGAACCTATATCAGCCCAACCGCATTTCAATAGTTAGGAACCCACTCTCAAGCCAGGCCTACCTATAATCTAGGTCAAACATTTTCGTGTGCTGTGCCTGCTTATTTCTGTTGGTTAATCTTAGATCTCAGTCCGGACCCGCTATATGTTCGAGCTAAACCCTCTAGGTCCAAGTCCAGGCTTGTACCCAGCTTAGCTCAGGTTCGAACCAGGTTTCTTCTTGGCCCAAACTTTGGCCCCCTCCCAGTCCCAGCCGAAGGCTCGTTCCTAGTTCATCTTTGATCCAATCTAGGTCCATACCCTATCTGATCATCAAAATTCTCTAGGTTTAAGTTTAGGCATATACCCAGCGTAGTCAAGGTCTGAACCAAGTTCTACCTTGGTCGGAACTTAGGCCCCCTCTCGGTCCGAGCTGAAGGCTCGTCCTTAGATTATCTTTGATCCAATCGAGGTCCATACCTGGTTTGATCATCAAAATTCTCTGGGTCCAAGTCCAAGATTTTACTCAGCTTAGCCTAGGTCCGAACTAGGTTTCACCTTGACTGGGCCTCCTCTTGGTCCAAGCCAAAAGCTCGCTCCTAGTTCATCTTTGATCCAGTCTGGGTCCATATTCGATTTGATTATCATAACCCTCTACGTCCAAGCCAAGGCTTGTATCCAGCTCAATCCAGGTCCGAACCAAGCTCACACCCAGGTCCGAACCTAGACCCACTCTTGGTCAAAGCCAAGAGTCGTCCCCATCTAGTCTAGATCTCAGTCTAGGTTTTAGCATAGGTCTAAGCTTAAAGATTCCTCTAAAGCTAGACTAGCCTTACCCTAGTTCAGGTTCTAAACGAAAACCCATTGAGTCTAGCAAGTTTAGATTCCAGTCTAGTCTTAGCCTAGGTCTTTGTTAAGGTTTTTCCCCTAGAGTCAGACTAGGTCTGCCTTAAGTCATCGAGTCTAGATCTTACTTAAGTCTAGATTCTAGAATCCCACAAAAAGCAATCACCATGTCAGTCACTCATGGCGACTATGATGATTGCTCCACAACTGACTCTAAGCCTAACCTGCCCAAACCTAGGGACCAATATGCCACAATCCCTTGGGATTACAGCTAGTACTCAGGTCAATCCATTATCTAACGCCCAGGTCCTCAATTAAAGGTAGAGTCCCAAGGTTGCACTCTTGATCCTGAAATCTGTGTGGCCCGAAAAGTTAGCTTCATCCGAAAACTATAAATAGTCAGGGGGTCCGACCTGGCGTCGTCCTACAGGGGTTTTTAGGTAATCAAAGTAGAAGTGGAACGAGGGAAGAAATTCACGTCGTATCTAATGCCAATTCTCGGAGGTCACACCAAGATAACCTCGGGGCACAACGATCTCAAAACCAAGACCCACATAAGTTTAGGGGATCTAACTCAGCCTCAAGCCACCATAATGCAGCCCGTGATGACCTGAACACTCTATGAACTAGAGATGTCAATCTAGACCAACCTTAAGGCGGGATGGGAGTACAAGATGCACTTAAAGGTCTAGTTGACCTACATTACACAATTCATGACCTAGCTCACGGGTCGATCACAAACCAACCCCTAGCACAACTGAGTTAGTCGATTCTTCAATCGGTCCCTCTTGCTCATCCGATCCAACAAACAGTGTAATTTCTGCAATCGGTGGTGACGCCTATGGGTTAGTATGCCCCTCAGACGCAAATGTCTCAAACCGCCCTAGTGACTGCGGCTCATCAATCTCAGGCCCATGCAGGCCAACATGTATCCCAAGTCTCGACTCATCAGTCTACGCTTGGGAACCCAACAACCGGTGGGCCTACTGTCATGCCAAATACCCAACACAAAGGCACCATAAATTCAATGCAGGATATGCTTGTAAGAATAAGCACGCAAGAAATTCTATTCCCGTGGGCCTATGTTCATGAGACCCTTGGAGGCATGGAAGACCTTCCCCTGGGATTCGTCATCTCAGAATTTAGAAACAAGCTCAATGGGAAGAGTGATCCAGATACTCACGTCAATGCATACCTCCTCTCCATTCGAGCTTTGCAGGACAAGCCTAACCAGTTGAAGGTCATATTTTCATAAACATTGATCGGTGAGGCCTTGAACTGGCATCGGAGAATAATGTCTGCTCAACCACACATCACTCCAGACGAAATGTTCAACCTATTCGTCTCTCACTACAACTGGTTGACACCAAGAATTCTCTCCCTAGGCGAGCTCAGTGCAATAAAACAAAACCCAGAACAATCCTTCGAGGATTTCATCGATCAACTCCGCGAGGCAGAGATGCGGTTCATAGAATATCCACTTACGGACTAGCCAAAATCTCCATGGCCTTAGAGAATGTCGCTCCTGAATACAGGACCTTCTTCAGTCAAGTCTTATCCCCCACACTTTCGACTCCATGATTGAGCGGGTTGCACGACATGAAAGGGCTATAGGGACACCCTTCAGCACCAGGGCCGACAATAAATCGATAAGAACTCCACAAAATAAGAACAAAAACAATAACAAAGGGAATGCTTCCGTTCAGGTTAATGATATTGTCTTTAATGGACGGGCCCAAGGTTCAGCCATTCAGCACAACAATCGAAACCAAAATTGAAGGGGGTCAGCCTAGAGCCAATGCTCAAAATAATAACCAAACATGAGGGGATAATTTCACCCCTCTCAAAGGCCCATTAGAAAAGTTGCTGGAATTACACCTGGCTAAAACTATGGTTTATCTCTCGCCACCATCTGAACCCCCATTTCATGTCATGGATAAGAGCAAGTGGTGCAAATGGCATCAAAACCATGCTCATGATACTCAAAACTTCTTGTATTTGAAATAGGTGATTCAAGGGTTAATCAATTGGGGGGACATCACTATCGCACCAAGAAATCAACCTATTGAAGAACCTAATCAAAAGATATGTATCTTCACAAATCCTCTCCCTAAAAAATATGGTCACAACGATCAAAAAGCTGGGAGCTTAAGACAACTCAAAAGAGAACGTCATCACTCACGTGATTGAGAGCGGAGACGTAGAAGATGATCCCAGTCAATTCATATTTGCTTGTGATCATCACTTTCAAGAGTCCGAAGAAGATCTTTTGAGCCTTTTAAGAGCAGACCCCTCACCTCCAAACCTTGATAACCTTCCCAAATGGGACCGATATGGTGAAGATGATACGCTAAAAATCGATATCATCTCCCAAACAAGGGGCCAACACCCTGAAATCTACCATTACTCTCGTTAGGGCTGACCCTGTCGAACTTCAGACTAGCGAAGTTGATTCCCTAACCCGAAGAGGCCGAGTATTCAAACCCATTCAGTTGATGACCAACACTCTCGATGAAAGAATGGGGAACACCTCAAAAGTCAAAAAACCAGCAAGGGCTGCAGATCACAAACCGAATAAAGAAATCCAAGGATCCACAACCACCTACGATCTCCAGCTCATCTCGGGAGGATCCAGGCTCAAATCTCCATCTTGGAGCTACTTACCAATTCACCAGCACACAGAGCCTAGATTGAAAAGGTCCTCGCCAAGACACACATCCTGAGCAACACACAGCCGATGAGATGTAAGGAATGAACAACCAACTGATGGCACCAACGTCAATCGTGTTCATGGACGATGACATCCTAGCCAGCTTCAACCGCTTTCATGTCCAACCTCTGCACATCACCATTTTCATGCAAGGATATGAGATACATAGAGTACTTGTTGATAATGGGGCAACCTTAAACATATGCCTTATGAAAATAATGAAGCTGATAGGAAAAAGCTCGAAGGACTACGAGCCATGTCAACTAACTATCGCTGCATACGATGGACCCAAGAGGCAAGCAGAAGGCATACTACCTCTCATACTCAAGATCGACCGTATCCTCCAAGTGATAAATTTTTAGTTCTTGAACATAAAACCTTCATTCAACATGCTGCTAGGAAGACCATGGCTGCATGAAAACCTCGTGGTCGCTTCTACACTCCATCAACGTGTAGAGACACCATTTTAAATATGGTAAATTCTACGGTTTCTGAACTCTTAGAACCACACTTAACCTAGTAAACCCAAATCCATAGTTCACATATCCTACCTTGTGATCCGGAACCAGTTTTCCTACCCAGAACCCTACAGGTTTTGACCCAGATTTCTATAAATGCCCTGTTTTGAGAAAACAATCATTAAAAATAGTAAAAAAATCTATTTTGACCTAAATTTTCTCTGAGAGCTTCATAAGAGGCTGACAAACACACTTGAAAAGAAAAACCTTGATTTGGAGCATTTTTTGTTTGTGCAGCACCTGGCATGCCGCCCAGGCTTGGGCAACACAGAGCTTGCAGCCCAACTATTGGCGGCACGTCTCGTGCCACTCAAGCGACACGACCCGTGCCTCCCCAAATCCGCATCCCAAAAATGGTATCTATGACTGGGGGGATTTGTTTGTTGCGTGAGTTGATTCTCCCCAACAAATTTGGCCTCCTTTTGAGATGAGATAAAAAACCCTAGAGATAGAGATTAGAAACCCTAGAGAGCTGTAGGAAATAGAGATCTGAGAGAAAAAATCTGAGAGAAAACCCTATGTAACCTAAGCCTAAGAATCCTAGTTCCAAGACATTTTCCAAGGCACAACTACCACAGAGACTTGTTGATCAATAGCTGAATCAGAAGGGTAAAAAGGAAGAGATTCTGATACGGGCGAGCCCAACCGACCCGGTCCAATATTTTCTCTTCTCTTCTTCCTTTTCTTATTTTACTGCTATCATATCATTTATATTTTATTTTGATCTAAATACTGTTTTAAAAATCATGTTTTGAAATGCTTTGGATCACGCTGGCTCTGCCACAGATGTGAGAGGGGATCTGCTCGTTTCTGAGCAGATCTGTTCTCAGATCTGAATTCGAATGTTCCCAATTTCTCTATAATTGATTTTTCATTTCATTTTTTATCAGTTTAAAGTGTCAGATCAGAGTGATCTACATTCGCAGATCTCCTTGATTTTGCGTTGTAAACACAATGCTTCAAATTTTCGACTAAAAATGGCATCGCGAAGGTATGTGATGAACCCCCTTCTTTCCTCAATCCTAGTATAGGTAATAAGAAGCTAGCCGCAGGGTTCGAGCTTGTGGAATTCCCATTTGCTTCCTTCGAGCAACCTGATTGTGCCACCTTACACCTAGAGGCCAGCGACTATATTCCCAAAATCTTGCAAACTTTCCTCATTGTTGGACTACATTATCCAATGTCAACATCGATACGGTTTCGGGTCCCTCGAGGCTTTGCATATGCTCTTCTCCCAACGCTTCCAACTTGGCCTAGGCTAGGGAAGTCAAGGGCAAGGCATAACGAAGGCAGTTTCTAAATCATCCCAAGCCAAAACTGAAAGTGGGGATTGAAGAAGACACGGGTGTACTCTCACCTTATTTCAAAGCCGGATGAGGCCTTCAAGCTATCCGGGCTTTGTATCTGGAGGCATTCAAAGCCTCGATCCTCTTGATGCCTGTCCTTCAAAATGGTCAAAGGTGATCCTTGAATATCCAACAGGGAATAACTCTTCTTTCACACCTCAACACACACAAGAATTAGGGATTAAAGATCTTTTTGTTGACCTGCATATGGAAGTATACATAATTGGCTCTGACACAGCCAAGCGTGCTCATCTACCTATCCAAACCCAAGAGCATAATTTGTCAATCACTCTTCTATCTCGAGAATCACTGAAAGCATACCAGCGACACCTTCAAGTATCGGTGTGTCTCGGTGTCAAAAAACGGATTGACGTAGGGTGGCCATCTAACCGCCCTGAGCATCTAATCCCAAACAAATCTCTCGTGAGTCCCATTAGGGACACCTTTACTGATATTTCAAAAACTGTTGAAAATTAAAAACATGATGAAATTGATAATAATGAAAAAGAATTTTCAAAAACAGTGAAAATAGCCCAATAACGGTGCACAATACCCAAGACAACAAATTGGACAACCAAGACGAAGATCAAGAGAGCCAAGAGTCTGAAGAAATCCCTCAACCTAAGGAACTCACTTCCCATGTTGAGCAATTCAAGAGGAGGCTCGATGGTGACCCAACAGCTCTCATCAAATAGACAATCAACGTAAACCTAGGAACTAAGAGGGACTTAAGGTAAACCAAGATTGATACCTCCCTATCTCTTGAGGAGTGGAAAAATATGATTTCCTTTCTCAAGGAATATTGTGATGCCTTCTTCTGGTCATATGATGATATGTCAGGGCTAAATCTCACATTGGTGCAACATCACCTAATATTCAATGAAGGGGCAAAGTCTGTAAGCCAGAAACTCCGACGTCAAAAGACCCACCTTGAGCTCAAAATTAAGGAAGAAATCTACAAACTGCTCAAGGCAAAATTTATTAACCCCGTCGATTACTTAGAATGGTTGGCCAACATAGTGGTCGTACCTAAGAAAGACGGGAGGATCCGAGTGTGTGTCGACTACCGAGACCTCAACAAGGCATGTCCAAATGACAATTTTCCATTACCAAACATAGATGCCTTGGTCGACAACACTGTGGGGCACGAGATGTTATCATTCATGGATGGCTTCTCAGGCTATAATCAGATCCTTATGGAAGAAGAAGACTAAACCAAGACTTCATTCATAACGCAATGGGGAACTTACTGCTAACAAGTCATGCCCTTCGGCCTCAAAAATACTGGGGTGACTTATCAATGGGCAATGACTAGCATCTTCCACAATTTAATGCACACCATCATGGAAGAATATGCCGATGACATTCTGATCAAGTTGAAGGCCAGGTCTGATCATCTCACCAACTTGAGAACCATTTTCGAAAGAATCCGAAAACATCAACTCAAACTCAATCCACGGAAATATGCCTTTGGTGTTAAATTCAGCAAATTACTTGGCTTTATAGTGAGCCAAAGCGGCATTGAGGTAGACCCATCCAAAATATGAGTCATCACTAAAATGCCCCCTCCCTGGACATCAGAGAAATCCATGGGCCTCAAGGTTGCATACAAGTCATAAGGCATTTTATTTCTCAACGTGAGGACAAGTGCGCACCGTTCAATAGGCTCCTTAAGAAGGATACCCCATTCATATGGGATAATGAATGCCAAGAAGCATTTGACCAAATTAAGGAGTGCATAACCAAACCTCCTGAGTCCTCCTAATCCATACAAACCCATGTACCTATGCATATATGTGAAAGACAAGACCGTGGGGGCACTGTTAGGATAATACGATGACCATGGAAAAGAACAAATGATATACTACATTAGCAAAACCATGGTGGACTATGAGACAAGATACACAGATGTGGAGAAGCAGTGCTTGACGCTTGTGTGGGCCATCCAGAAGTTAAGACACTACATCTTATCTCATACAGTCAATCTCACCTCAAGAATATACCCACTCAAGTACCTATTGGAAAGACCAGTCCTTAATAGACGTTTAGCGAAGTGGAGAATGCTATTGAGTGAGTTCGAGACTGGATATGTTACTAAAAAATCGATCAAAGGACAAACCACTTGGCTGAACACGCACTACTTGATAACACTCCCATCAACACGGATATCCCTGATGAGGATCTCTTAACAATCGAGGACTCAATTTGGGAGATTTACGTTAATGGTGCAAAGAACAATTACGGGTCAGGTGTAGGGTCATACTATGCTCACCCGAGAAGATTTTATGGACAACAGCCATCAGATTGAATTTCCTATGTACCAATAACATTACTGAATATGAAGCCTTGATAGCCGGGCTCGAGAATGCTATGGGGATGAAAATCCAGCAAATACGAGTGATTGGTGACTCTTTACTTGTCATAAACCAAGTTCAAGGGATTTGGAAAGTGAAAGAAGAAAAGATCAAACCCTATCCATAAATGGTGGAAAAGATGATCCCATATTTTAAGAAAATCACCTCTCAGAACGTAACTAAGGAAAATAATCGGTTCACCGACACCCTTGGGACCCTTGCTTCAATGGTTGATACTCCTTCAAAAATCACCACACTGCCATTCTATATCAGGAACAAACATGACCCTTCCCCACCAAGGATTAAAAATGAAATAGAGCAAGAAAATGAGAACGATGGGGAAGTGTCTCTCGTGGCTTCAAATGCACTAGTTAAGGCAAAACCATGGTTCCACAATGTTCTGTCCCTACTGAAAGATGAGTTATACCCCGAGGGAGCTACTAAAAAGGATAAAGAAGCCCTTCAAAGGTTTTCTATGGAATTCTTAGTAGGAGGTGATCTTCTGTTCAAGAAATCCTTCGATTGCATCATTCTATGATGTCTCGATTAGTCAAAAATCGACTAAGTACTGATAAAGTTACACAATGAAGGAGGTCATTTTGGGGAAGCCTCCTTAGCTTAGAAAATCAGACGTGAAGGCTATTACTGGACCACCCATGGCCAAAGAATGTTGGAAGTTTGTTAAGAGGTGTCCTAAATGTGAACTTTATGGAGACCTCATCCATGCACTGTCCGTACCACTCAACTCAACAACGTCCGTATGGCCCTTTTCCATGTGAGGTCTTGATATCATAGGAATAATCTCACTAAAAGCCTCAAACGGCCACCGTTTTATATTAACGGCTACAAAGTACTTCACAAAATGGGTAGAGGTTACATCATTTGTCAAAATTGAGGGACAACATGTTGCTCGTTTCATAAAGAACAACATTGTATTCATATTCGGTGTTCTTGAGTCAATCATTACTGACAATGGATTCTACTTCAAAAATGAATAGGTCACTAAGTTATGCAAAAAGTTCAGGATAACACAAAAATTCTCCACACCTTAGTACCGTCAAGGAAATGGACAACCTCATGCAACAAACAAAGGACTTATCAGAATAATAGATAAAATAATAGAAGGTGGCAAAGATCGGCACAAAAAGCTAAACGATGAGCTATGGGCCTACCGGACAACTAAGAAGACTCCTACTGGCATGACCCATACTCATTAGTGTATGGTATGGAAGCAATGCTACCCATTGAAGTTGAGATACTGTCTCTCTGAGTGCTTATTCAAAAAATTTAGATGAGGAACAGAAGATCGAAGCATGAATCGTTGCTCTCATTACTTTGGATGAAAGATGACTACAAGCAACACAAAATATCATTGCTTACCAGTGTAGAATCAAGAGGGCATATCAAAGAAAAGTTGTTCCTTGACAATTCAGAGAAGGGGACATGGTACTCAAGAAAATCTTCCACACTCCTGCAAATCCACACACTTTAGCGGAATTCAAACCTAATTTGGAGGGGCCATTTGTGGTTACCCAAGTGCACACAGGCAATTCTAACAAGATAAAAAATCAAGAGGGGTACGAACTCAATGACCCTACTAATGCAATGTATCTCATAAATACTACCGGTAACGGCCTTAAAAGCATGGTGAAAACCTAAAAAGGCATCATAAAGAAAAAAAAAAAAGGATGTGTTGAAAACCTGAAAAGGCATCACGGGCAAAGAAAACAAAAGAATAAAAAATCTCCAAGAAAGAGCTTCCGATTCAAAACCTTCAGTACAAACAAGTACCTACAAGTTACAACAGTATTGCAGAAGCAAAACACTCAAGTGCAAACAAGTACTTGCAACTTCCAACAATACTGCAGAAGCAAACCTTGAGGACAAAGACTCCTCCTAAACCTTGCAAGTTCCCAACATAACTAACTCAAAAAGATGTGGGAGGGTGACATGAATGGAAAACCGAAGTGACTTCGATGAACCCTAGAAGAACATCGAGACTTCTCCATAATCGAAGCCTAGCAAGAATCAAGAGATCTCTTCATGGACCCACAGAGCATAGGATGAAAGCTCCAAAGGTAAAAGGAAAATTTCGAGACTTTTGAGTTCTCACAATCCCACAAGGAAATCCTTTCATCATCTTTGGGTAAAACATAATAAAGAAAATGACCACCAAAGGAGCCACAGGAGCAAAACTGTAAGGCCCATCCTTTTTTAACATGCTTTTGCAATTTGATTGTTAAAAGTGTCCATTTTTCGAAGCCTTTCAAAAATGACTTCCTCCATCACTACAAGAGGTTAAACTGTTAGTCAGTCTGACCTCTTTCTCGAAGTCAACTTCCTACGCCTGTTATGAAGGTTTGAAACTAGTCAGGCAATCCATGGTTGTATGAGTATAAGTACCAACTACCACATATCAGAGATGGGTGAAACTTGCCGATGATGACATTGGCTAGTTTGAGAGCATTCTCCCTCTTAGCTATATCCTCTGAGGCAAAATGAGGCAAGCTCATCCATGTGTGTGTGTATGACGACCCAATAGCCGGGAATTCAAGACAAAAACCCTACAACTAGGGGACCATAGGAATTCAGTTTTGAAAAGTGTGTGCAAAGAAAGTGTTCTATTATGCTTCCATGAATCAAACGCGCACGTAGAGATGAACAAGAACCCCCTAACTGGGACAGCAACAAGGAGAAAATAAAAAATAGAAGGAATTTCACAATCCCAGAGGACCAATCAAAATGGGAAATAAAATTCTGGATGTCTCAAAATTCCGATTTTATTCATCCGTTGAAAAAGGGCTTATTACATGCACTTGCACAATCAACTCTGGTCCCAAGACCAAAATTTCTACTATCTTAATAGACTTTAACGAAAATAAAACTACTAAAAAACAATGGTGATCATGAGATCAACTTATTCACGCCAAGGGAAAAATAAAGAAAATTAAAAATATTTTGGCTATTCAATCTTTGTCTTCGGATCAACATCCTTCTCTTTGAGTTTCGCCACAAAGGCCGCCCATCGAGCCAATTCAACTTCAGCATCTTCCAAACTGATGTCAAAAACACCCTCATTCCATTTAACCACTTATTTGAAGAAGAGACAACTTCTCGAGAAGACACGAGATCCCGAGCAAGGGTAGAACGTTCATCACGAAGTCTCAAGAACTTTGGTCACAGCGGAAGAGGGGAAGCACGGTCTCACCAAGAGTCGTAGTTGAAGGTGGTCATGGGCTTGTCTTGCTTGACCAACCCTTAACTAGAGGAAGACTTCTTCCCCTTCCATGACAAACCTGTAACGACCCAAAAAAATTTGAGTCAGAGAAAAGGACACTCACAGCAAGGAGTGTGAAACAACACCGTTTGGAGAGGAGAGAGTCAGGCAGCATCGTGCATGCAACAAAGGAAAAAGGTAAAGTCGTGCACGTTAAGGGAGGAACACCACATGTGAAATGAACGAACGAGTAGCACCTACTGTGAAGTGAGGGGGGTAGCACAGGCTATGAAGAGAAGGGGTAGCACCGACTGTGAAGGGAGAGGGAAACGCCGCGAGATTAATGCAGCGCCTGAAAAGTCAGCATCGTCTGTGAAATGGGAGAGCACCGCCACATGTACCACTGCCGCTAATAAGCAACGTCATTCATGACAGGAGTGTAACGTCATGTGTGCTTGGTCAACTTGTACAACTGTCAACTCAACGCCGTACATGTCAGTGTCACCCTTCTCAGAGCCATGCATGTTCACCATGTGAGACCCACAGACCCACAAGTACTTAAGCCCCACTCTTCTTCACCCCTCCACCTTTCTGCTCATCTCCCTTCTTCTTCTTCTGCCTTTGGGGAGCCTTGCCAAGAAGGTTGAAGTAGTTTGTGTGTGGAGTTTAGGAGCACCGTGATAATCAGGTAAGGGAGTCTAGTGATTATGCATTTATAAAATTGTAGGAATTCATGTTAAGTGTGGAAAATGGGGAAAAAATACTAGGATGAAATGTATAAGTATGAATGCATTGTGATGAGCTTGAAATCTCAGATGCCATGATCGATTGAGTTCTGTATATGATTCCATTTGTGGTGGCAATATGTGAAGTAGTTCACTTATGGGAACAGTTTAATATGTACTTGGTTTTGCATCAAGATTTGCTTTAGCTAATGCAATATTGAATGTTCTTGAATGTATGTTAAACTTGAGAAGGCAGATTTCCAAAACTATGATGGCTCTTGCATCAAACTCTTCAGTGGCCAAACGACGTTCAAATGGACCCAAACTGATTTTGAATGAATTATATGGTTGTTTACTTCAACGTTTCTTTTTATATCATCTTCAAATTTCCCACGGATTAGAAATTATGCTTCAAAAGGTGTGGGTATATCACTGTTAAAAGATTGCAGAAAATTCCTGGACTGTTACTCTCTTTGTACTAAACGTTTGACCTAGATGATATCCAAATGCTCTCAAATAACCTACATTTGATAGATACATGTGTCTACTATGATGTTTATGTTTTAACCTTGTCCAAATTCTTCATAAATGATGACCTATGCTTTAAATTGTTCATATAGGTCACTGTTAGCAGATTTCACAGGATTTCACAGCTGATACCTATGTTGTCACAAGCTTTGACTAACCCAACGGAGTCTAAATGCTTCTAAACCACTGCAGCTTGAAATATCCATGTCTGTACTAAAATTTGTATGTCGAACTCTTTTTTAAATCCCCTATAGGTTGTGAGTTATACCCCAAAATGTGAGGGTATATTATTGTTCACAGTTGCAGAAACTTCCAGCGACTGTCACTCACTTTGTGCCGAGCTTTTGACCAATCAAATGTTCTCCAAACATCTTCAAACTACCGCCATTTTAAAGATCTATGTGTAAAATTAGAGTCTCATGCTTTAATCATTTCGAGATTCTCTCTAGATTGAGTGTTATGCCTTCGAAAAAGGGGGTACATCACTGTTACATAACATAAAGATTTTCAGATTTGTATCGGTTTTAGAAATAAATGGTTACACACTCAAACCCTATTCAAATGTGCTCATTCAATTTTAGGTGAGCCTTAAGTGATTCTATTTCGAAATAAACTTCTGACGACACTAAAGCTCTCCATCGTTTGAAAATAGTGCTTTTTCCCATGAGAGTGTCATAGTTGTGGATGAAATGAAATTATATTCACTACTAAATGATTCACTGATGTTTTTATGTAACAAGTGTATAGAATGATAATTGATAACATGAAATGTTATTGAATGGCCTCCCTATGATGACTGCTACATATTAATTGCCATGGAGCTGTTCGAATAATGCTATGCAACTATGCAATAAGGGATTATTTGATAAATGCATATGCTTTGTGATACATATTGCATGAGTGAGATTATGAGTTATGAATGTTAAGTGACGAGTGTAAATGTCATTAGATAGCCCTCTTATGATGGATGCGTTATGTTAAGTGGCATAGGGTACTGGTTAGGTGCCTCGATCTCGTCCTCTAGATCCAGATGATTTGGCGCCACGCATTTCGGATTTTAGGAGAACTCGGGACTTTTGAGATCTCTCTAACGAGAACCTTGCTCCGGAGCGAAGGAAGGTATATCAACCGTTGAGAGAGGAATTTAAGGTGGGATCGGGACTTACCCAGGCTGGCTCACGTGGGCACCCTCTTAGATCACGAAGAAAGTCCCCCAGTCATAGAACTGGTTCAAAATTGCTTCCCTTGGCCTGTACTCTCTTGTTTTTACAATCACACACACGGTTAATTTTCAAGACAAGTGGGTCAAGTGACCCCTCCTTGTCTTTGGGCGAATGCATATAGGCATGCACATTCAAAAGAGGAAGAAAAGGGAAAGAGAATAGATGGAAAAAGAAGGGAGAGATAGAATAAGGGAACGGGGGAGATAAGAATTTGACTAGGTGGCTAGATTAACACAGTAGCTAGACCAGCAAGTGATTGACCTGTCATGGTAGCAAGACAGGCACAGTAACTAGACCGGCACAACGACAATACTATTATATGATAGAATGATCATCGATCAGCCTAGAATGGTGGCTAGCATATGGGGGCAGTAAGGCGAGCATAATGACTAAAACTAGCACAACTACAGCACTGGTAGACGATGAGACTACCATGGTAGTGCTTGACTTAGCTTCCCTTGATCAAACAAGAGGGAAAGAAGGAGAAGACAGAAAAGAGAGAGCGAAAGGCATGCACATTACTACTGATGTCGTGCATATGCGTAAAAGAGAGTAAAGAGAGAGAGAGAAAAAGAAGAAGAAGAAAGGAGTCGTAAGACAAAAGAAGAAAGGGGAAGAAGAAAGAAGAAAGGGGGAGACAAAAGAGAAGGGGAACATGGACAACGATGGACTCCCACCGACCATGACAGAGGAGAGAGAAAGTAGAAAGAAATATGGGTGGTGATAGGCTTCCGTCGTCCATGATAGAGAAGAGAAGAGAGAGAAACCATGGGCAGCGATGTTCTTCCACTGTCCATGACAAAGAAGAGAAGAGAGAGAAAACATGGGCGGGGATGTGCTTCCACTGTTCATGATAGAGAAGAGAAGAGAGAGAAAACATGAGCGGTGATATGCTTCTGTTGTCCATGACAAACAAGAGAAGAGAGAGAAAACATGAGCGACGATGTGCTTTTGTCATCCATGACAGAGAAGAGAAGAGACAGAAAACATGGGCAGCGATGTCCTTCTGCTATTCATGACAGAGAAGAGAAGAGAGAGAAAACATGGGCAGCGATGTGCTTCTGCCATCCATAACAGAGAAGTGAAGAGAGAGAAAACATGGGCGACGATGTGCTTTTGTCGTCCATGATAGAGAAGAGAAGAGAGAGAAAACATGGAAGACGATGAGCTTCCACTGTCCATTGTAGGATTGAGAAGTTAGGAGAGAGAAAACATGAACAACAATGAGCTTCCACTGTCCACAATAGAGAAAAGAGGAGGAAGAAAACATGGACGACGATGAGCTTCCGTCGTTCATGATAGGATTGAGATTATAGGAGAGAGCAAATACATGGATGACGATGAGCTTTCACGGTCCATAACAGAGAAAAGAAGAGGAAAGAGAAAACATAGACGATGATGAGTGTCTGCCGTTCATGACAGAGAAATTAAAAGAGAGAGAAGACATGGACGGCGATGAGCTTCCACCGTCCATGATATAGGGGAATAAAAGGAACCTTGACAGAAGCCCGACCTGTCACACGGGTTAAGGCCTGGCTCACTATCTATGCCCTAGAGGTGGAAGGACATCACACTCGGCGATAGGCTACACCATGCATGATCAAAGAAGAAAGAGAGAGAATGAAAGTGAATAAAGAAGAAAGGAAAGATATGAGAGAGAAGGAAAGTGGATAATGAAAATCAAAGAAGAAAAAGGAAAGAGTGATATAGATGAGAGGAGAGAGAAAGATAGGGATAGAGGATAAGAGAGAGAAAGAGAGAGATGAGAGGAGAAAAGAGAAAGAGAGACGAGAAGAGAGAGAAATAGATATGAGAGGAAGAGAGAGATGAGAGATATGAGAGGAAGAGAGAAAGAGAGATGAGAGGAGGAGAGAGAAAGAGAGAGATGAGAGGAGGAGAGAGAAAATTACCTTCACCAAAGGGTATCAAACTTTTTCTTCTCTTTCCTCTCTCTCTCTCTCTCTCTCCAAGACATACCCATAATTTCAATGTAAAAACTCTCAAATTTTATTGATGAGCATTGAAAAATCAAGGGTCCTTTGACAATTGTGTTTGTACGTATAGAATTGGGCGCAAACATGGGTGTACACCAAAAAACTACCTAAATTGATGATAATTATAATTTAATTGAATTAAAACAAGTCTAAAATTGGGTGCAAAAGGACTGCTTTGCCATTGCCCAACAATACATGAAAATCTAAAACAATCCTTGCTGCTGCCTTAGAACTTGCATGATCTTCCATGGATGACCCGGGGTTGCTCCGACGTTTGTTTGATCGAAAGATGATTGCTTTCTTGTAGGGGTCAGCATGGTGATTGATTTGATAACAACTTCAAGCCATGGATCACGTTTTTGGGCCACGATCATGCAACTCAAAATTTGTATAGATCTTGAAAACTTTGGATCGATAGTGTGTTTGTTTCTTGATGTTTTTCCTTGGTTTCTTCGTTGAATCACACTGAGTATGCTGTCCTGATCACGTTGCAATGAGCACAACTCAATTTCGTGTTCGAGCGACGATTTTGTCGTCTTGAGTTTTTGACTTTTGATAGGAATCAGAAAATCCAGCGGCCAGAATCTACACAACTTTGATGCCTTCGTGTGCTGAATCCAATCATTCATCGTACATGGAGTTCAAACCAGAGATGACCTTAGACCTTACTCACATAATGCAATTGGTTTTGCATTAATCGGGTACGCGAGCACCGTAATATGGTTACTCGAGTGAGGCATGTTGTTGCTGAATTTTCTCAAATTATGTTCACTAATTGCCAACTTATCTCTAGTTTTTCTTCCTTCTCGGGTATCGTCACGGGTCGTACCACATATCAAAATTCTCATATTGATGAGACAAACACGCTCACCAAATTTGAAAGTGATCTGACTCAGAACGATGAGATACGGGTCTTCGAAGTTGCTACTCGGGACTATGCACACCAGCCTCATTTAATGGAGATTAGTGCAGGGAGGCTGTACACGAGAAAAGTGTGCGACCTACCCCTTTTTAATATTTCACCAGTAACTTTGTCCTAGAATGTCCGATTAAGCTGAAACTTGACCCCTAGGGGTTTTTTACCGTGTTGGATCTAATGCTGGTGGTCCCACAGCTATTTAACACACAAAAAATTGAGTTCTAATTATGGAGTTTGTTTCTGGGTGTTAGAGGCTGATTGTTTTGAAATTGCTTCTTTGTCTACACTGCCTTAGACATGTCGGATTGTGACGAAACTTGATAGGTGGCCTCTTGAAGTGCTTAGAAAATTCTAAGACTTCAGGAATTTTATTGTATGTTGAGGCTTTATTGACCTGCTTCCTCTTTATTCTGCATCAGGGGCCAAAGTATTGAAAAATGTGTCCAAACAGCTTGTCCCACCAAATGTTGTGCTTCAATAGAAGCGAGAAGGACAACATTCAAAAAATTTCCTTCAGCTTTGTTATTTTTTTCTTTCTAGCCACAAGACCACGTGAACGCCGAGGAGATTCACGCGAAGTTATAACTAGGATGCTCGGACGTTTGGATGCAATGTACAGGTCCATCTGTGGAGACTTTAGGGGGAGAAGAGACTGTTTTGAGGGATCCTATCAAAGTCCTCACCCTCGTGTGGACTGTTTGTGATTCTGATGCTGAGGATTTTGTACGGGCCTCATTAGTCAAAATAAGGCCCATTTGGCAATCAAGTGCAGTGTTGAAGGGCATTTTTCCCATTTAGTTTGGGTTTTTGTATCCTCTGGTGTTGATCCACGTTTCGAGGATTTTGTTTATTCTGGATGGTCTACAGAAGGGCCTTTGGTTGGCATCCATCTACGTTGTGCACTAGATATTCCTTGGAGGGCAGGTTACCTTAGGTTATCGAGGTGACCGGCTTTGAGTATAACCCCTACCCACTGCTAGCAGTTTCAACAATCAAGATACCTTTCTTCTTCTTCCGAGGCAACCCCGAAGGATTCAATCATAATTGCTGCATAATAGGTCCAAAGTCATGGCTGACTTGGCTTTCTTAGGGCGTCTTCAACATCTTTGAAGTGTGTTAGTGACCTTGTGAGAATAATGCCCTTCTTCATGAGACTTGTCTTGCCTTCTTGGCAAGTTTTCTGTCCTTCGAGTCCTTTTTACCAATGGACTTAAGCTGTCGAAATCTTACCTGATGCTCAGATTTTTTGATCTTGGTATTGTGACATCAGGGACTTTTCTCTTTGATTGTGGGCTGAAGTTGCTTGTTGAGGCGAGTGCTACATCAACCTTCTTATTGGTTCAAGCACCCTTTTGTGGGTTTTCACTTGGATTTGGGAAGTGACATTGTAGAGACGGTTTTCACCACTTAGGGCTCTTTTACCCAGGACCTTTGGGGTTTTCACCATGCCCGGGTTTTTATTTTCGTGGAACTCTTTTCTCATGGTTTCATGACCATGGCAATCTATTGGATTAACTCATGGCGTTCCCTTGCCCAGGTATACACCATGCCCCTTTTTTTTTATGAGGCGTGTTTACGGTCATGCCTTCAGGACCTGTGCGAAGCCTTTTAATGTCATGCGGCCAAGACATGCACCATAGTTTAAGGTCATACAGCTGGACCATGGTGGTGATGATGGCGGTCTGTGGAGGCTATGAAGTGAGGATAGTGGTGGTTTTGACTCACTTGGGGAGATGGCATGAGCTGCCTACAGATGATGGATGTTGTATGTGTGGAAGGTGAAAAGTGGTGACCCATTAGCTTACGGCACGTATGGATGGCGGGATGGCTTGCCGTTTTTCTGAGCATGGGTGAGACTCACTGGGAAATGATGAAGGATGATGAAATGAATGAGCTCACTGGGGAGGTAATGAAGGTCAAGCGCACACATGACGGGTCGGTTAGGGAAGTCGTGCATGAAGATTCAAGTAAAGAGCGTGTGAGTGTGTGTGTGGGGGCGGGTGCGTGTGCGTGTGGGAGCGTGTTTAAGGTCATGCCTCCGGGACCTGTGAAAAGTAGTTTAATGTCATGCGGTCAGGGTGTGCACTATGGTTTCAGGTCATGCCTCCGAGACTTGTGAAAAGTAGTTTAATGTCATGCGGTCAGGATGGGCACTATGGTTTAAGGTCATATAGCTTGGACCATGGTTATGCAGTTTAAAGTCATGCAACTAAGACCATGTCGTTTAAGGTCGAGCAACTAGACCTCCGTTACAGTTTAAGGTCATATAGTTTGGATCATGGTGAGAAGCCTTTTAATGTCATGTAGCTAGGACATGCACTATGGTTTAAGGTCATATAGCTTGGACCGTAGCTATGCAGTTTAAAGTCATGTAGCTAGGACCATGCAGTTTAAAGGTTGTGCAACTAGACCTCCGCTATAGCTTAAGGTCATATGTTTAGACCATGGAGTTTAGGGTCATTCATCTAGACCAAGGCTGTGCAGTTTAAGGTCATGCAGCCCGGACGATGACGTGGGTCGCCCAGTAGGTGAAGGTTTTATGAGGAATAGGTCTATGAATGGTAATTTGACTCCCTGGGAATAAAATGATAGCAGGGGTTTGAGATGGGAAGCAGACTTCACTGGGGATTAGGGGATGATAACAGGGGTTTTAGATGGGAAGTAGACTTCACTAGGGATTAGGGGAGGAGTGTGACTCCAAGGTGAAACAACATGAGACTCCATAAGGAATAAGCTCATGGAAAGTAACCCGACTCCTGGGGGTAAGACAACTTGGTGTGAGACTGACCCACAGGGGATTAAAGGGGTAAGCATGACCTTTAACTCTGCTGGGGGTCCTTGACTGTAGTACTAGTGTAATTACAACTGGGGATGAGAAACAATAGCTTGTTCTTGACTCCATGGGGAATGACAAGTCATGACCTAGGTGCAACTCAACTAAGGATGAATGGCAATGGTGTGATCATAACTCCACTGGGGATAGTGGTGAGACATGCACGACGAAAAACACGTGTTGGCAACACATGCACAACATTATCTTGAGGAGTGTATGACAATGGTTCGAGGCAGTAGTGACATTGACATATGCAGCGCCAGTACGAGCGACAACAACACACATAGCGATAGATGTTTTACGAACACAGCCGGCATTGTGCACAGTCGTGATGGGGCATGCATGTAATTCGACAGTGACAAAGAGAGGGCGATTATGAAAATTTTCTCCCCACTGTAGATCATCCTCCAAAAAGGTGATTGGCATACATCCTTCTAAAATGGCCGGGTCCACTTCAATAGGTTCTACTTCGGTCTCATACATCTCAGGGTTAGAGAGAGCCTGAACCAAAGCCATCCAGTAATCATTCAAGAGCATGAGGATGTCGTAGATGCCCTATCACATCACATTTTACCTTTTCTTGATCAAGGCCTTGTGCTCTTAGTCTTGCCATTGGTTTGGGTGGTGTGTTGGGTTGAGAAGCAGGATTGGGTGGAAGAGGTTTATTGGGAAGTGATTGAGTATATGGAATCAGAGGTGTCCCAGGGAATTGGAGAATAAGTGGATTGTTTGAGGTATTGGGATTGGGAAGGAGCCCAGGAAGCAATAAATAGGTAGATTAGTCTTTGGATTAGGGGGCAGTGGTGGACTAAGGACCTTCAAGGTGCCCAGCTTCTACGGTGGAGGTTACAGCGTCCTCCCCGATCTGAGATTTATCTGCCCCGTGATGGGTGTTGCTCCTGAGATTTGCACCATGTGGCAAGCTTCCTGACAGTAGAAACTTTGCCCTCTTGACTCTCTCAGTCTCTACTCAAAATCTAGCTCACGGGGCCACTGGGATTTCTTTGTCTTCGACTTTTTTGTGCTTCATTGAAGAGGATGGCTGTGCTTTAGCTCTAGCTGCCAGGGCATCAGCAACTGTTAGGAATCCTGCCACATGTACCAAGGTCTTTCTCAATGGCTTCCGTTGCATCCTGCATATGTTGGACTCTTCAAGTTCCCTACCGAGAGCCTTGAAATCCGTACATTTCAAAATTGTACCTACATGATACGTAGAGGAGGACGGATTAGAAGAAGAAGAAGAAGAGGGAGAAGGGTTAGAAGGTAGGGGACTTTAAGGTCGTTCCCCTCATCAGACCTATCTGGGCAGCTTTTTGCATCATTGGTTAGGTGCCTCGATCTTTCCCTCTGGATCGTTGACGATCGGGTGAAACGTGTCTCTGGTTTCAGAGGAGACCCGGGACTTTTGAGATCGTTCTCTCTGGATCCTCGTTCGACAATGAGGGCAAGTGTTACCAACTGGTGAGAGAGAAATTTAAGGTAAATTCGGGAGTTACTCGAGTTGGCTGTTGTGGGCACCCTCTTAAATCACGAAGAAAACAGCACGTCAGTAAAAATTGGTTCGGAATTGCCTCCCTTGGCTTGTATTCTCCTATTTTCTTATGGAAAATATTATAAGACAGGTGGGACGACGGACCTCACCTTTTCCTCTTTGGTGAACGTACACAAGCATGCGCACTCAAAATAAGAAGAGAAGAATAAGAGAAGAAGAATGAGGGAGAGAAGAATTTGATTAGGCAAGGAGATCAACGCAGTGACTAAGCTAGTGAATAATTGGCCTGATGTAGTAGTAAAATGGGCTCAATAACTCAGACCAGCTCACAGGATTACCATTAGACATCAATACCGATATTAACTAGCTAGGCACGATGATTAATCTGTCGTGGCAATAAAGCGAGCAAAGTAATTTTGGAACAACAACATTATGGGTAGATGACAGGACTATCATAAGAGGTTAATCTCAACCCTTCTTGATCAAACGAAAAGATAACATAAATAAAAATCATAAAGAGAGAGTAAGAAATAAGAGAACAAGAAAGAGAAGAGAAGAGAAAGAGAAGAAGAGAAAGAAAGAAGGAGAAAAGTGTGAGAAAAGAGAGAAGGAAGGAAAATAACTTGAGAGATATAGTCGGCGCTAGGCATCGCCAGCTGTGTTAGAAGAGGAAGAGAAGCAAAGACACAGTCGACACTAGGCATCTTCGAATGGGTTGAAAGAAGAAGAGAGAAAGATGCACTCGATGTTAGACTTTACCGGCTGTATTTAAGAAATAAGGAGAGAGAAGATGCAGTCGGCGCTGAGCATCACCAGCAAGGATGGAATGAGAAGAGAGAAAAGATGCAGTCAGTGCTAAGCATCGCCGGTTGGGTTGGAAAGAGAAGAGAGAAAAGATGCAGTCGACGCTAGGCTTCACTGATTGTATTAGACATAGAAGAGAGAGGAGATGCAATCGGTGCTAGATTTCATCGACTGTATCTGACAGAGAAAGAGAGAAGATGCAGTCAGTTTTAGGCCTCGTCGATTGTGTTTGGCAGATAAGATAGAGAAGATGAAGTCGACACTAGGCTTAACTGGTTGTGTCTGATAAAGAAGAGAGAGAAGATGCAATCGATGCTAACTTCATCGACTGTGTTAGATGAAGAACAGAGGGAGATAGAGATGAGAAGAAGAGAGAGAAAGAGAGATAGAGATGAGAAGAAGAGAGAGATAACGATGAGAAGAGGAGAGAGATAGAGATGAGAAAAAGAGAGATATAGATGAGAAGAAGACAGAAAGAGAGATATAGATGAGAGGAAGAGAGAAAGAGAGATAGCGATGAGAAGAAGAGAGAGAAAGAGATAGAGATGAGAAGAAGAGAGAGAAAGTGGGGAGGAGAAAGAGGAGAGGAGAGAGAAAGAGGGGAGGAGAGAAAAAGAGGAGAGGAGAGAGAAAGAGGAGAGGAGACAAAAATTTACCTTCTCAAAGGGTATCAGCCCTATTCTTCTCTCTCTCTAAGTCGTTCCCATGAACTCAATCAAAAATTGAAATCTTTATTCAATATTGAAGAATGAACCCAAGCCCCTTTGTTCATTTGGCTTTACATGCTTATCTAGAATTGGGCTAAAACATGAGTGCATGCCAAAAAACTACCTAGAATTGAAGATAATTACAATTTAATTGAATAAAAAGAAATTCAAAAAAAGGGTACAAAACGATTGTGTTGCCCTTGCCTAACAATGTGTTGTATTTCAAAAGAGTCCCTGTGCTGCCCGAGAACTTACGTGATCTTCCATGACTGATCCGGGGTTGTTCTGATGCCTGTTTGATCGAAAGATAAATATTTTCTACTGGGGCTCGGCATGGCAATCGTTTTGATACCAAATTCAAGCTGTGAATCATGTTTTTGAGCCATGATCATGAGACTTGAATTTTGGATGAATCTTGAAAACTTCGGATCGATAGTGCGCTCGTTCCTTGATGTTTTTCTTCAATTTCGTCACTGAATTACACTAAGCATGCCATCACAATCATATTGCAACGAACACAACTCGATTTTGTGTCCGAATGAAGATTTCATCGTCTTGAGTTTTTTACCGGAAACATGAAATCTAACAGCCAGATATTACACCAACTTTGACACCTACGTGTGTTAAATCCAACCATTCATCATATGCAAGGTTCAGAGTAGAGATAACCACAGACCTTTCACACGTAACGGAATTAGATTCGTGCTGATCGAATATGTGAACATCGTGATTCGGCCACCGGAGTGGGGCATGCTGCTGCTGAATTTTTTGCAATTTCCTTCATGAATCAGCAACTTGTCTCTTTTTTTCTCCCTGCTCGAGCATCGTCATGGGGCATACCACATATCGAAACCCTCGTCTTGATGAGACGATTACGCTCACCAAATTTGAGCACGATCTAACATGGAATGAATGAGATATTGGCCCCGAAAGTTACTACTCGTGATTGTGAAAACATCCACCTTTAATGGTGTTTTAGTGCAGGGTGGCCATATTTGAATAGTGTGTGGCCTACCCCATTTCAATATTTTAATCATAACATTGTCTTAGAGTGCCCGATTAGGTCGAAACTTGACCCATAGGGGTTTATGACCATAACAGATCTAATGATAGTGGTTTCATAGTTGTTTGATGCACCAAATATACGGCTCTAGTTACGGGGTCCATTTTAGGGTGCTAGTGGCCAATTTTTTCGAAATGATTTCTTTGTTTTCACTGCCTTAAATATGTCTGGTCGTGATGTAACTTGGCAGGTGGTATTTTGAAGTACTGATGAAGATCTTGACCAATTCTGGGGCAATTCTGAGACTGTCAAATTTCCACTTATTTTTTAGGTTTTATTGCCCTGCTTCCTTCTTTATTTTGCATCAGGGATCAAGGTATTGAAAAATGTGTTCAAGCAGCTTGCCTCGTCGAATGTTGTGCTTCGAGAGAAGTAAGAAGGACAACATTTGAAAAATTTCCTTCAACTTTTATTTTTATTCTTCCTAGCCGGAGGACTACATGAACGCCGAGGAGATTCACGTAATGGTGTAACTAGGATGCTCAGACATAGGGATGCATTGTTTGCTAGTCCTTCCATGGAGACTTTAGGGGGAGAAGAGGCTTTTTTTAGGGATCTTGTTGAAGTCGTCATCCTTGTGCAGACTATTTGTGATTCTGAAGTTGAGGATTTTGTACAGACCTCGTCAGTCAGAATGAAGCCCGTCTAGCAATTGAGTGGGCATTATTCCCATTTGGACTAGGTTCATTTGTTTACTTTGGTCATCGTTGTTTGCTACTACACCAGGTTTTCTTTTGACAGTCAGAATACCATTGTAGGTCTCGTTTGCTGGGTCTAGTCGGAGGAAGTTTTGTTAGCCGGTCTCGAAGGTCTGGGCTGTCGGCTAGGCGAGCTGAAGTCTCTGGCAGGTTCGCCCTACCTTTATCAGTTTCTTACCTTTGTAGTGTTTATTTTTAGAGTGTGTTTGTGACCTCGTGGGAATAATGTTCTTCCTCCTGAGACTTGTCTTGTCGCCTTGGCAAATATTTTGTCCTTCGAGTCCTTTTTGGCGAATGGACTCAGGAGGCTGTCGAAATCTTTTCCTTAAAGGTCATATTTTTGGATCCTGGTATGTGTCACCAGGGAATTTTTTCTTTTTGAGTGAGGGCTGAAACCACCTATTGAGATGAGTGTTGCATCAACCTGTTTATTGGTTCAAGCGTCCTATGCAGATTTTCACTTGAACTTGAGAAGCGACACCAGGGAGACGGTTTTCACCAACTTCCTTTTATTTGAGGCTCTTTGACCCATGACCTTTCCACCAAGGCCACCCTTTTCATCCATTTTTACTCACGATGCCCTTTTGGGTTTTCACCGTGCCCAGGTTTTATTCACGAAACTCTTTTACTCATGGTTTCATGACCAAGCTCGTCCATCATTTTTACTCATAGTGTTCCCTTGTTAAGGTATCCACCATGCCTGTTATTTCATCATTTTTTTGTGAAGGCGTGTTTAAGGTCATGCCGTTGGGACCTGGCGAAGCCTTTTAACGTCATGTGGCCAGGACATGCACTATGATTTTAGGTCATACAGCTGAACCATAATGGGGATGGATGGCAGTTTGTAGAGGCCATGAAGTGAGTGTGGTAATGGTTTAGCTCACTGTTGGGGAGATAGCATGAGGCTACCTTTGAAAGATGAATGACGTATGAAAGGTGAGTAAAAAATGGTGACCCACTAGCTTATGACCAGTATAGGTGGCGAGATGGTTCACCATTTTTTGAGCGCGGGTGAGACTCACTGGGAATGATATAGAATGATGATGGGAAAGAACTCATTGGGGAGGTAGGAGAGGTGGTGCAGGCAGTTTAAGGTTGTGAACCTATACCTGTACTACAGTTTAAGGTCATATAGTTCGGACCATGGTTATGTAGTTTAGTGTCATGGAACTAGGACCGTGCAGTTTAAGGTTGTGCAACTAGACCTTCACTACAGTTTAAGGTCATATAGTTTGGACCGTGATTTTGCAGTTTAGAGTCATGCAATTAGGACCGTGCAGTTTAAGGTCATGCAACTAGACCTTTGCTACAGCTTAAGGTCATATAGTTTGGACCATGATTATGCAGTTTAGAGTCATGCAACTAAGACCATGCAGTTTAAGGTTGTGCAACTAGACCTCCGCTATAGTTTAAGGTCATATAGTTTGGACCTTGAAGTTGAGGGTCGTGCATCTAGACCATAATGTGGGTTGCTAAGTAGGTGGAGTCCCATGGGGAATAGGTCTGTGGATGGCAATCTGACTCCCTGGGGATAAAATGGTTAATGCCATACACAAGCAGAGGGCTCAGATGAAGATGATGGCCTGACGAGGGATGGTGAATAGAAGCGAACTTCACTGGGGTTTTGGGGGGCAAGCATGACTCCCTGTGGTGAAAGATGAGACTCTATGGATAATTGACTAATGACAGGTAAGCCGACTCCCTAAGGATGAGATAGCTTGGTGTGAAACAGATCCACTGGGCATTGAAGAGATAAGAATAACCTTAACTCCACTGGGGATAACGGGCTGCAGTATGGGTGTAACTCCTACTGGGTATGAGGGACAGTGGCCTACTCTTGACTCCATTAGAGATGATAGGTCACAACTTGAGTGCAACCTCCTCGGTGTAACTCCACTAGAGATAGGAATAGGACACACAATACTTTGACTTGGAGTAGGCACCAATAGGTAGCTTGAAATATAGTCGGTGCCAGGTGCAACAACCCTTGTTTCTTAAGAGTGCTTAGTTGGTGATGAATCTTCAAAAATGCAACCAGCACTGAAGGCGACCAACATTGCTTCTTAACCAGTCAGTCAGCACTAGATTATTAAAAACACAGTCGGCACTGAGGATGGCCGAATCTATTACTTGAACACAGCCGGTGCTAAGGACAGCCCGTGTTATTGGTTGAACATAGCCAGCACTGAGGATAACCCGTGCTATTGCTTGAACACAACCGGCACTGAGGACAACTCGTGCTATTGGTTAAACACAGCCGGCGCTGAGGACGGCCCGTGCTATTGCTTGAACAGAGCCGACGCTGAGTTGTCGAGCACACAACGGCACTGTGGTTGGTGGAATACAGCCGGTGCAATGTAATTTCGACCGCGCAGCAGGCACTGGGTATGGATCGATGAGAGTTACCTCGGGCCTTGGGTCAAAGCCCAACCCTGCTCATCGGTGCTTGGCTTCCCTTAGACATGACTGGAATTCCCAGTTTTTGAGGGGTATTTGAGGGTAGCGTTGGCTATATATGGGGGTAAAACCCCATTTTCTTCACTTTTCACCGAAGGTAAAAACTTAAACAAAATTTTAGCGGTGAGCAAAGGGTGCCTGGTCGAAGGTCTGGCAAGCAACCAAGGATTTCGATGAAAGTTTTACAAGGAAGGTTTTTAGCAAACAGTGGCATTCCAGCAAGGGTCTTGCAGGGAAGGTTTTGGCAAGCAAGAGCTTTGCTAGGGATTTGTTGAACTTTGCAGGAGAAGGGGGCAAGAGAGCAAGTGTTCCAGCAAGCCTAACAAAGAAGACTTCAGCAAGATTATCAAGGTTTGCCGAAAAAGGAGGAGTTGTAGGAGTTTGCAGGGAGTTCACCAGGAAACAGGGGAGGTTTCGACCGTAGGTTCGAGGGTAGAAGAGACGAGAAGTGCAGTAGTGGGAATTTTCATAAGTCTTGGGAGTTTTTCAACGTTTTTAAGGGATTTCCCAGTGTCGTTAGCAGTTTTTACAGAGGTTTTTGGGGATGGCAGAGGAGTTCCGATAGAAACTGAAGGATCTAGGGCAACGAATAGATAGTGAAGGTAAACCATCACAAGGAAGGTGTATGGTTACGGGAGGTGGACCGTCACAGGAGGCTGACCATTAGAGGAGGTGGACAGTTGTCCTTGGAAATCGTGCAACCATTAAAGAGGCATAGAAACTAAGGCCTTGAAAATGAGGAGTCTCGAGAAGCGAACAGTCACGACAAGGCTGGCACTAACAGAAGCACAGCCGACACTAAGACAGCCGGCGCTAAGGGTTAGAAGTATAATCGGCACTGAGACAGTCGGCACTTAGACAACCGACACTGATCCTCCAGAAAGGCAGCCGGTGCTAAGAGTTAGGAGCTCGATCGGTGCTGGCCTTTGGAGGACACAGCCGACACTGGCTTCAGACGGCACTCATCAGCGCATGTGGCCCGCCATGATGCGGACAATGTTGCTAGCACGTGGTAGTAAGTTACATGCGGGACTTATAGTGCTCGGCGATGATCTATGTATGGCGATGTTTATACGTGCTGCCAACATGGGCTGGCAATGGGCGATGAATGATGGTGAGGCATGGCATGTGATACCCGTTGGAAGCCAAGTCCTCCAATACAACAGTGAAGTCCATGTTGTTCTGTGGAAGGGAATCCACTGCGAATAGGGTATGCTCTCCATCATAGGCCAGTTCCTTGCCAAAGCAGTCTTTTTTGTATGTTTGATACACACGTCGAATGAATTCTATGTTGTATGTTTGAAATACACGTCAGATGAGATATATGGCTTGTATGTTTGGTAGACATGTCGGATGAACTGAAGCTAACTTCTTCGAGTGGTTTCGCTTCATCTTCTGACCTGTAACCGTCCTCTTTCTCGTCAGATGAATTGAAGCTAACTTCTCCAAGTGGTTTCAATTCTTCTTTATGAGAAAGGCCTTTCTTTGGTGGGTTTGCTTCTTCTTCACGAGGAGAGAAATTATTTTGGCCTGTAACCGTCCTCTTATCCTCAGATGCAAGAGCAACATTGCAGGTTTTGGTTTATAACCGTCCTCTTATCCTCAGATGCAAGAGCCTTGTAACCTCCCTAATAATGAGCTTTTTGACTTGTGAATTGTTACTCATTTTTGCTACAATAAAAAGAGTTAGACTTTGTTTGGACTGTCTTGCTAATTCTTGCGTTGACTCCATTTCTTTTGAATATGCATCACAAAATCACCCATTGATAGGGGGCATTGCCTCCTCTTCATCAGAATTTGCCAATATGTAGGCTCCATTTGGTGAGAACTTTTTTACTATAAAAGGACCTTCCCACTTGGGTTTTGAACTTCCCTTTATGATGTTCATGCATAACAATCGGCATGTTGATGGCTAGAACTAGATCACCAGGAGCGAATGAGTCGACCTTGACTGACTTGTCAAAGGCCCTCTTCATTCTCCCTTGGTTGAGTTCAAGGTTCTGTTGAGCCTCTAGCCTCCTTTAATGAGTGCATCCAATTCTTGATATCGGAGCTTAACTCTCTCTCGTCTTCGGTTATTCGTGGTGAATAGCGACTTGCAGTGAAGGGATTTGTATTTTGAGAGGTAAAACTGCTTCACCCCCATAAACCAAAGAGTAAGGAGTGGAATCAGTAGCATTTCTTGTAGTAGTACGATAAGCCCATAGCACTTCGGGAAGCTTCTTATGTCAGTTCTTCTTTATTTTTTATACTGATTTTTGTAAAACATTGCACATAGTCTTAGTGAAGGCCTCAGCTAAGCTATTCGCTCAAGGGTGGTACATAATCGAGTACTTCCACTCAAAACCAAACTGATTGACCAAGCGATCAATATGGTGGCTCCAAAACTAGGGACCATTGTCAGATATAATCCGGTCAAGGACCCCAAAACATTATATAATGTGATGTCGAACGAAGTTAGCCACCGTTGTCCCGGGGACTTGCTTAAGGGGGACTACTTCAGCCCACTTAGAGAAATAGTCTGTTGCACCTAGAATGAAATCATGACCCATTGTCGAAGGCGTCAATAGGCCCTACAATGTCCATACCCCATTGTAAGAAGGTCCATGATGCAACTACAGGGTGTAAGGGCTCTGGAGACTAGTGGACAAGGCTCGAGTGTATTGTCACACTTGGTACTTTTTAGCATAGCTTAAGGAATTGGTGACCATGGAAGGCCAATAGTATCCCAACCTGCATATTCATTCATAGAGCTTAGGACAGGATTGGTGTAGTCCACAAATGCCTGAGTGGACTTCTTCTAACACGTTATTTGCTTCTTGGACACCCACACATCTAAGAAGAATATTGTCAAACGACAGTCTGAAGAGAGCATCTCCTTCAAGGAGGGTATACTTGGTAGACATTCGATGTGCACTATTGTGTTTTGGCACGATCTTCTGGGAGCCCGCCATTTTTAAGGAAACTAGTGATGGACTCTCTCCAATCTTCTACTTGCTCAATTTCGGCACATGTTGGGTCAAAGAATGCTGGTTCTTAGTTTCGATCCTTAGCTCCTTGACTCTGTGCTATTTCTTGTTCAGTCTTGATTACTTCTTTGGCTGATAGAAGTTCTCCAAATGGATAAGGAGGGCATTTGGGGAAGATATTTCTCTCATCATCTGTGTCTACCTCGGTTCTTAGTTCGATGTGTCTCTATTCTGCCACCCAGACAAGCGTGGGACCTGATGAGGATAATTGAATTGTAGCGTCGAGTTTCGCCAGTGCGTCAGCTTGCGAGTTTAACCTACTGGGGATGTGACTCAGGGATACGTCCTCAAATTGAGCCATATACGATTTTGTAGTATCGTGATAAGGCTTGAGTGTGTCTTTTCTCACATCATAGATCCCCTTGAGCTATCGAATAACCAACTCAAAGTCGCCATAGATCTTGAGCTACTCCAAGTCTAGGTTAAAGGCTATCTCCAACCCAATTATAAGGGCCTAATATTCTGCCTCGTTGTGAGTATCAGCAATGGCGAGAGAGAAAGAAAGTGGTAATACTCCTCCTTTCGCAGTCAGGAATACCACTCCCGCTCCTCCTCAATTAGATTGAAAGGCTCCTTTGAAGTTCATTTCCCACGCATGAAGAAGCGTAGTACATAACACTTCTTCATCAGGGAGGTCACTTGATAGAGGAGATTCTACTAGTATGGGGTGAGCTGCAAGAAAATCAGCCAAGTCTTGGCCCTTGATGGCCTTTTGTGGGACAAATGTAATGTCGAATTCCATCAACAATAACGCCCACTTAGCAAGACGTCCTGACATGCATGGACGCGTCATGAGAAACTTTATAGGGTCTGCTTTTGATATAAGTTTAACTTCATGACCAAGCAAGTAATGGCCGAGTTTTTGTACTGTAAAGATCAAGGCCAAGCACATCTTCTCAATAGGGGGATAATTCTTCTCGGCCCCTTGCATCATGCGACTGAGATAATACAATGTTGTTTATTTTCTCTTGTCATTGTTTTGTGCTAACAATGCCCCAAGTGACTCATCCAGAGCAGTCTCGTATAGGGTAAGGGGTTTTCTCAACACTGGTGTAGATAGCACTAGAGGTGAGTAAATAATGCTTGATGTCATCAAGGGCCGCCTGATATGCTTCATCCCAGATGAATGGGGTATCTTTCTTTAGCATATGTGTAAAGGGTTTACAGCGACCTGAAAGATTTGAAATGAATAGGTGAATGTACGCCAGTTGTCCGTGAAGGGAGCACAATTCTTGAAGTGTAGTCGGTGACGGCATTTCTTGGATTTCCCTGATATTGACTGGCTCAACTTTAAGCTCTCGATGTCTGACAACGAACCCCAAGAACTTTCTCGAACGTACACTAAAAGCGCATTTCAGTGGGTTCATTTTAAGCTGATGAAGGCGTAGTTGCTTGAACACTTTTTCAAGGTCTCTCAAGTGAGCATCTCTCAGATTTTACTATTAAGTCATCTACATAACACTCCACCTCCTTGTGTATCTTGTCTTTGAAGATGGTCATCATTGCTCTCTGGTAAGTGGTACCAGTATTCTTTAATCCAAAAGGTATCATCGTATCACAAAATACCCCTTTTGAAGTTAAGAATGCAGTAGCTTCCTCATCTTCAGCCACCATCCGTATCTTATTATACCCAAAATAGCCATCCATGAAGGAAAAGATTTAACAGTGAGTTGTAGAGTCGATGACCATCTCAATGAATGGCAATGGGAAGTCATCCTTAGGACAGGCGGTATTAGGACGTGGAAGTCAATGAAAACCCTAATTTGGTCATTCTTCTTTTTTATGGGAGTGACAATTGCTAGCCATTTTGGGTACTTGACTTCATGAATAAAGCCTGCTTGTTTAATTTTGGTAACTTCGACGTCTATCTGCATTTCAAGGTCAGGTCTGAACCTTCTTGATTTCTGCTTGACAGGTTTGACAGTCGAATCAATGTCGAGACGGTGAACGGCGACTTGACGGTCTAAACCAAGCATCTCATGGTAATGCCAACCAAAGGCATCTCGAATTTCTCTCAAGAAGGTAGTGAAATCTTCTTTTTCTTCTGGAGACATATTCACTAAAATGAAAGTGGGTCTAGGGTCCATTTCGTCTCTAAGATTTATTTCTTTGATTTCGTCAGTTGTGGCCTGACCACCTTCTTCCCATCTTCTGAAGCCTCTTGCAACTCTTCTTCATTGTTTCCAGAGATCTTTTGATCGACCTCAAGTGCAGAGACCCATGATCCTGACATCTCTACCTACGATAAAGGTTCAGAGTGGATCTTAATTTTTGTACCGTCCCCAGATTGAGGAATGGAAGGGTCTTCCATAAATAGAGATTGTTTCTAGGACTGCAAGAGTTCGACTTGGCTATTACAGGGAATTCGAGATTCAATGATTGTAGCACAAGAAGTGTGCCCATGCGAATCACACGGTCTTTGAGCGGCTATCTACAGTGTTTGTCCCGCGCTAGCTGGTACTACACAGACTTATATCATGTGGCAAGCTTTCTAAGAATAGAAGCTTTGCCCTCTTGAGACACTCAGTCTCTGCTCAAAGCCGGGCTCAAGGGGCCACTGAGGTTTCTTTGGCTTCGACTTTTTGTGCATCTTTGAGGAAGGCGGCTGCTTTGGCTCGAGATACCAAGGCGTCAGCAACCATCAAAATCCTGATGTCAGTGCTAGGGTATTTCTCAATCGCTTCTATTGTATGTTCGATCCCTCAAGTTCTCTGTCGAGAGCCTCGAACCGGACATATCAAGGTTGTAGCTACAAGAGACACAGACGAGGAAGAATGAGAAGCAGAAGGAGGAGGAGGAGAAGGGTTAGAAGGTGGGCGACTTTTAAGGTCGTTCCCCTCATCAGACCAATCTGGTCAACTTTTTACGTCATCAATAGGGTTGAACGAGTGTAGGGGGTCTTTTAGGTCTTTCCCATGCTTAGACCCTCGAGAAGTGCTTTTAACATTATCACCCTCATCGGACGTACTCTGAGTGGACGATGGCAAGGGAACATCTTCTTGACATGATGAACGAGGAAGAAGGATCGTGCTAAGGATAAAGTCCAGTAAAGTTGGCAGCGGGGGAAGGGGCCTAAGAAATTCCTGCTCAACTGGAGGGTGACAGGTCTTGTTTCTCTGACGAGCAGCCCTTGGTGGTCGTCTCCTTCTAGTTTTATGAGGTGATGTTTGATTCGTCTCGCTCGGCTTGTAAACAACCCTAGCTTGGCGAACTGCTTCTCATCTTAAGGACTTGAGTCAGCTTCGGCCGTGGTGGATTATCCATGGTTGGGAAGTCGAGAGTTCCGCGAAGTCTAAGTCATTGATAGGAAGGTCTTGTTTTGGGAGATCCTCTTGCACCTATGGAGCAGTGACTTGGGGATCACTTACTGGATTGTTGTAAAATTCCTAATTTTCACATATTTTCTTTGCGAATATATCATGGAAACTGGTGCATTCCCCCTGGTAGTAACCCCATACCTAGTGATACGGGGCACCAATGGTCATCTATTCCCTTAGCAAGGCGACGTTGTTGCCTTTCTTGCTTCATTGTGATTATGCCTTCCTGAAGCATTATAATGAAGAAGGCATAAAGGATACCAGGCATTTTGTCTTCTTCTTGGATGGTTACTGCATGGGAGGCCTCGACTGTCCCGAAGGCCTTCTTTAAGTCTTCGAGCTTTATCTGACCCTTTTGAATCAGGGCCTCGATAATATCTTTCAGCGTGTAGTAGTCATCTGTGGGGTGATTGATCCTCCGATGGTAGGCACAATAATTTACCTGAGTGTCAAGGCCAGCTTGCTCAGGGAACTTGGCTTCTGAAAGCTGGATCATGTTCTGTTCCAATAAAAATAGGAACAGTGCAGGGACCCATTCCTTCTCAAAGGTGTAGACCTTGTTCCTATGCCTAGTGTCACCCTGATCAAGGTTGCTCAACGGGGGTACCCGATTGTATGACTATTGTTGCTTGCTCGCCTGAGGCGTTATCTTTGCCGTGCTCATCCCATTAGAGAGGTCCAAAGTTTAAGAGGGAGCCTTCTTTGGATCAGTGACTGTGACGGCTGCACTAATTACTCCTTTATGTTGGCTACCCCGTGTGTTTTTCCTAGAGCTACCATTGTCCCGGTTGTTTGCTAAGCTTGCAGACAATAGTCGTGACTCACTATCGTGGCATAATAGACTTTCTATGCGGACTGATTTAGAGATTAGCTCTGACATGGAAGTTAGATTAGAGGCCTCGACATGTAGAGCGATCTCGGGTCACATTTCCACATGCAAGTTTGCACTACTTCCTTCTCGGGCATAGGATTAGGATTGCGAGAACCCATAATTCTCCATCTTGATATGAACTGGTCCACGGGCTCATCGAGATCTTTAGTCAGGGTGAGAAGTTCGATGGTTTGAACCTCTCTCTCGACCTCATAAAAGCATTGATAGAACAGTTTCTCCATTTCCTCCCATGTATGCACTAAGTTTGGAGGAAGTCGAGCATGCCATTGAAACGCTGGCCCATCGAGGGCTCAACAAATTGACAGAGAAGAAGTCTCCCATCAACCGCTGTTTCTCAACATGCTGCCTAGAAATGGAAAATATGCTAGTTTGGGGACGTGGTTCCATTGAATAAAGGAAACTTCCCTTTCTTATAATCTATGGGAAACAGGACTTGGTCAATATATGAGGGGTGCGGCCTTTGATAAGGCGTCGCACCCTGTATCCCCGAGATTTTTCTGATCTTTAGGCTATGGGTTACCATAACGTCAATGTCTGTCTGAGAGATGATGTGAGGCACAGAATTGTCTTGTGAGGCAAAAGGAGGGGGCTGCCTTGGCGGTGCACCATCAGAGTGATGGGAATTGACCTCATGGTTAGCTGACTGGCATGCAGCGTCGATTCGATCGACCTTTTTCATCATCGTGCACACCATATCCTCAAACTTGTTCATGCGCTCTTCCTAAGTGTCATCAAGCTCGCTTACAACCATTACACTGACTGTTTCTCTATGGAGGTAGACGTTAGTTGCAACTGAGGGCTTGTGAACTTGACGGGTCATGCATGATAGGTCGGTCAGTAGGGGCCAACATGCCCCGACAGAACTCGACTCTTGGATCGGTTCTCGACAATCTTAGGACCATGACTTCTGAGTGGCTAGGTCATCTTCTACCACACTAACCACAATGCAGGTCTCATGGAGCTCTTCTTCAGGCTTCATCATCTAGAGAGGGTAGAAAGGGATCAGGCGAAGAGGGTCCTCAATGCGGGTATCCTTGACCACCTTAGTCATTTCTTTGGTCAGAATTCATAGACCTCTATAACATTTAGCCTTGAGGTTTTAATGGACCTCACGCCAAAACAGTGATCTAGGTTGCAGTTGGTCAGCTCTTCTTGTACAAGAGAGAGATGTCTCCATCAGATGCAACAAGGATGAGAGCCAGGGACTGGAGTCGTCTTGGGTTGGGGAGGATGAAGAAGTCGATCTTCCATCAGGTCATTACGACGAGCTCTCTTGTGGGCCCCAGAGACACGACCAAAGTAACGGAGCTGGTTCGGGATGGTACTCTTAGGGAAAACCTTCGAGTGCAAAGGCTAAAAGAGCTTGTTAAAAGAAGGAGGAGCAGGCAGGAGTAAGGTTAACTCATGAGGAGGCCTGAGTCGAAGGGGTGGTGACGTCTGTTATAGCGACACATGTGTGCCCCATGAAGAAGGATGACGGGTGACCTGGGGTCAGCCCGGGCTCGAGTAAGTGGTCTGGCCTTAAGAGGCTGAGAACGACGAGCAGGTGTCTGTAAAAAAACAGGTGGAAGCCTGCCCCTTACAAGGTGCGCTTGTGTGTGCTGAGTAGGAAGATGAGGAGGTTGTCTCCTGTGCACTCGCATTGGTGCAATGACGGAGTTGCCCAGAGCAGTGAGATGCATGTGATCAGTGTGCACAGGACCTGCCCTTAGAAGCTCTGATCCTGAATGTTAACTCGAGGTATCACAAGAGTTACCCCGAGGTGTGGCTCGAGTGGGTGACCCACGAGCCTTGTGGTGTGTGTGAGGGGTGGAGGTCATAGGGCTTCCACCTCGATGTTTTGAGCCTCAAGGGATAGAGATCGATGGTGCAGAAATGTGGGGGATAGGCTAGCGGTGACCCACAGAAGCAATGGCAACTTGTTTACCTTTTACAGAAAGGGACTAGGCATATGATCGACAAGTGACCTGCCGGTGGCTGAGTGCATGTTGTATGTGGCAACATAAGTGATGTCGATGTAGGGTGCCTTGACGGAGGTTCCACCAAACCGAGGAGATGGGGAGTGAGGGACCTTTAAGTCCTCCTCACACCGATCCAGGTTTAGACCTGGGAGCTAGACAGGGGGTCTTTGATCAAAAGGATGGTTGGGAACGAAATTGAAGGAACTTGTTCCCTAGGGACACTCTCGAATGCAGGGATAAGAAAATCCCTGATTCGAAAGAATGGGTTACAGAACCTGTACGCCATAACGTGTGAAAAGATAATGAAAGCAGATAATAAATAAAGAAACTAGCCAAACAATAACTATCAAACTAAGGGGTAGTAAGCCTTCAGTGGAGCTAGTTAGGTGCCTCGATCTCACCCTCCGGATCTTTAATGATCGAGCGGCACGTGTCTCGGGGTTTCAGGGGTGAACCGAGACTTTTGAGATCACTCTCTCGAGAACCTCGTTCAAGAACGAGAGCAGGTGTTACCACCGGTGAGAGAGGAATTTAAGGTGAGTTTGGGACTTACTCGAGCAAGCTCGCGTGGGCACCCTCTTAGATCACGAAGAAAACCCCCTAGTAAAAACTGGTTTGGAATCGCCTCCCATAGCTTGTATTCTCCTTATTTTTGCAATCACACACTTATGGAAAATATTATAAGACAAGTGACGGACCTCACCTTCTCCTCTTTGGTGAATGTACACAAGCATGCGCACTCAAAAGAAGAAGAGAAGAAGGATGGGGGAGAGAAGAATTTGATTAGGCTGGGAGATCAACACAGTGATTAAGCTGGTGAATAATTGGCCTGACGTGGTAGTAAAATGGGCTCGGTAATTAAGTCCGGCTCACAAGATTACCACTAGACATCATACCAATACTGACTAGCTAGGCACAATGATTAGTCTGGCAATAAAGCGGGCATAATAGCTCTGGAACAACAACATTACGGCTAGACGACAAGACTATTTTAAGAGGTTAATCTCAACCCTTCTTGATCAAATGAAAGGATAACCACAATTAAAATCATAAAGAGAAAGTAAGCAATAAGAGAACAAGAAAGAGAAAAGAAGAGAAAGAAAGAAGGAGAAGAGTGTGAGAGAAGAGAGAAGAAAGGAAAATAATTTGAGAGACACAGTCGGCGCTAGGCATCGTTGACTGTGTTGGAAGAGAAAGAGAAGGAAAGACACCATCGGCCAAGGCATCGCCGGCAGGAATGAAAGGAGAAGAGATAAAAGATGCAGTCAGTGCTAGCCTTCGTCAACTATATTTAAGAAGTGAGGAGAGATAAGATGCAATCGATGCTGGACATCATCGGCTAGGTTGGAATGAGAAGAGATAAAAGATGCAGTCCGCGCTAAGCATCGCCAGTTATGCTAGAAAGAGAAGAGAGAAAAAATGTAGTCGACGCTAGACTTCACCTACTGTATTAGACAGAGAAGAGAGAGGAGATGCACTGGACGCTAGGTTTCACCGACTGTGTCTGACAGAGAAGAGTGAAGATGCAGTCATCTCTAGGCCTTGCCAACTATGTCTGACAGAGAAGAGAGAGAAGATGAAATCGATGCTAAGCTTCGCCGACTGTGTCTGACATAGAAGAGAGAGAACATGCAGTCGGCGTTAGGCTTCACCGATTGTGTCAAATGAAGAACAGAGGGAGATAAAGATGAGAAGAAGAGAGAGAAAGAGAGATAGAGACAAGAAGAGGAGAGAGATAAAGAGTGATGAGAAGAATAGAGAAAGAGAGATAGAGATGAGAAAAAGAGAGAGGAGAAATAGAGATGAGAAAAAGAGAGAGAAAGAGAGATAAAGATGAGAAGAAGAGAGAGAAAGAGAGATAGAGAGCGAAAGAGGGGAGGAGAAAGAAGAGGAGAGGAGAGAGAAAGAGGGGAGAAGAGAGAAAGTTACCTTCTTGAAAGTTATCATCCTTTTTCTTTTATCTCTCTCCAAGACATACCCACGAACTTAAGCAAAAATTGAAATCTTTATTCAATATTGTAAAATGAACCGCGGCCCCTTTGTTTGTTTGGCTTTACATGGGTTAATACTTTGGTGTATGCTCAAAAACTACTTAGAATTGAAGATAATTAAAATTAAATTGAATTAAAAGAAATTTTAAAAATGGGTGCAAAAGGACTGTTTTGCCTCTGCCAAACAATGTATGAAATTCCATAATAGTCCTTGTGCTGCCCGAGAACTTGCGTGATCTTCCATGATTGATCCCGGTTGTTCTGATGCCTGTTTTATCGAAAGATAATTATTTTCTTCTGGGGCTCGGCATGGCGATCGTTTTGATACCAACTTCGAGCCATGAATCATGTTTTTGAGCCATGATCATGAGACTTGAATTTTTTATGAATCTTGAAAACTTCGGATCGATAGTGCACTCATTTCTTGATGTTTTTCTTCAGTTTCATTGCTGAATCGCACTGAGCATGTCGTCACGATCACGTTGCAACGAACACAGCTCGATTTCGTGTTCGGATAAAGATTTCATCGTCTTGAATTTTTGGCCGAAATCTTGAAATACGACGGCTAGAATTTACAGCAGTTTCGACGCCTTCGTGTGTGAAATCCATCGTTCATCGTACATAAAATTTGGACTAGAGATAGCCACAAACCTTACACACATAATGCAATTGATTTCATGCCGGTCGGGTATGTGAGTGTCGTGATTTGGCTACGGGAGTGGAGCGTGCTGCTGTTGAATTTTCTACAAATTCCTTCATGGATTAGCAACTTCTCTCTAGTTTTTCTCTCTGCTAGGGTATCTTCACAGGGCATATCACATATCAACATGGTCGTCTTGATGAGACGAACACGCTCACCAAATTTGAACGCGATCCGACTTGGAATGAGTGAGAAATGGGCCCTGAAAGTCATTGACAGTGATTGTGAAAACAACCACCTTTAATGGTGTTTTAGTGCAAGGCGGCCACAGGGGAATAGTGTGCGGCTTACCGCTTTTCTGTATTTTACCCATAACGTTTTCTTGGAGCGACCGATTAAGCCGAAACTTGACCCATAGGGGTTTTCGATAGTGACTGATCTAATGGTCGTGGTCTCCACAACTGTTTGACACACCAAAAGTATAGTTCTAGTTACGGGATCCATTTCAAGGTGCTAGAGGCCAATTTTTCCCAAATTGTTTCTTGGTATTCGCTGCCCTAGATATGTCTGATCGTGATGAAACTTGGCAGGTGGTCTTTTAAAGTGCTAATGAAGATCTTGACCAATTCTGGGGAAATTTGTAGACTGTCAAAATTTCCACTTATTTTGTAGGCTTATTGACCTGCTTTCTTCTTTTCTTTCGCATCAGGGACCAAGGTGTTGGAAAATGCATTGAACAGTCATCACCAGAATACGACGTGTGCACGGAGTCTTTTAGGTCTTTCTCATACTTAGACCATTGGGGAGTGCTTTTAACATCGTCACCCTCGATGGACGTGCTTTAAGTGGAAGGGGCCTGAGAAATTCTTGCTCAAGTGGCGGTTGAACCGTCTTGTTTCTCCAGTGAGCAGCCCTTGGTGCTCGTCTCCTTTTGGTTTTTTGAGGTGTTGTTTGATTCATTTTGCTAGGCTTATGAACAGCCCTAGCTTGGCAAACTGCTTCTCATCTTAAGGACTGGACTCTACTGTGCCCATGGTGGACTATCAATGGCTGGGAAGTCGAAGGTTCAGCAGAATCTGAATCATGATTAGGACGGTCCTACTTCAGGAGATCCTCTTGCATTGATGGAGCAGTGACTTGGGGATCACTTACTGGGAAGTTGTAAAATTCATGACATTCTCACATTTTCTTTGTGAATATATCATGGAAGTTGGTGCATTCCCACAGGTGATGGCCTCTTATCTAGTGATACGGGCACCAAAGATCTTCAATTCCCTTAGCAAGGCGACGGGGTTGCCTTTGCTTGCGTCAGTGTGATTATGCTTTCCTGAAGCATTATAATGAAGAAGGCGTAAAGGATACGAGGAATTTTGGCTTCCTCTTGGATGATTATTGCATGGGAGGCCTCAGCTGCCCCGAAGGCCTTCTTTAATTCTTCAAGCTCTATCTGACCCTTCTGAATCAAGGCCTCGATAATATCTTTCAACGTGTAGCAGTCATCTGTGGGATGATTGATCCTCCGAAGGTAGGCACAATAATTCGCATGAGTGTCAAGGCTAGCTTGCTCGAGGAACTTGGCTTCTAGAAGTTGAATCATATTTTGTTCCAATAATAATCGAAACAGCGTAGGGACCCATTCCTTCTCAAAGGGGTAAACCTTGTTCCTATGCCTGGTGAAATAATCACCCTGATCAAGGTTGGCCGTTGGGGGCACCAGGTTGTATGACTGTTGTTTCTTGCCTGCCTGGGGTGCTGTCTTCGTTGTGCTCACCCCTTTGGAGAGGTCCAAAGTTTGAGGGGGAGCCTTCTTTGAATTAGTGACCGTGACGGCTGCCCTGATTACATCTTTCTGCTGGCTGACCCGTGTGTTGTTTCGAGAGCTACCATTGCCCGATTATTTGCTGAGGTTGGAGGCTGTTGTCGTGTCGTGATAGACTTTTTATGCGGATTGATTTAGAGATCAGTTCTGACATGGAGGTCGGATTAGAGGCCTCGATGTGTAGAACGATCTAGGGTCACATGTTCTGCACACAAGTTTGGACTGCTTCCTTCTCAAGCGTAGGATTAGGATGGCGAGTAACGAAATATCTCCATCTTGATATGAGCTGGTCCACGAGTTCAACGGGATCTTGAGACAAAATGAGAAGTTCGATGATTTGAACCTCTTTCTTGACCTCATAGAAATGATGATAGAACATTTTCTCCATTTCCTCCCATATATGCACTGAGTTTGGAGGAAGTCGAGCATACCATTGAAATGTTGGGCCATCGAGGGTCCTTACGAACTAATAGGGAAGAAGTCTCCCACTAGCCGTTGTTTCTTGACAACATGCTGGGCAATATGCTGGTTCGGAGACGTGGTTCCGTTAAATAGAGGAAACTTCCCTTTCTTGAAATCTGAGGGAAATGAGACCTGGTCAATATATAAAAGGTACGGCCTTTGATAAGGCGTTGCAACCTGTATCCCTAGAATTTGTCTGTTCTTTAGGCTATGGGTTACCATAGCATATATGTTTGCTTGAGAGACGGGATGAGGGGGAGAATTGTCCTATAAGGAAGAGGGAGGGGGCTGCCTTGGAGGTGCACCATCAGAGTGATGGGAATTGACCTCATGGTTAGCTAACTAGCAATACAACATATATATGATCAATCTTTTCCATCAATGCGTGCACCATTTCCTCAAATCTGTTCATGCGCTCTTCCTGCGCATCACCAGGCTCACTTACAACCATCACACTGACTGTTTCTCGATGGAGGTCAGTGTTAGTTGCAGTTGAGGGTTTGCGAACTTGACGAATCGTGTGTGATAGACCAGTCATCAGGGGGTCAACATGTCCTGACTGGATCCGGCTCTTATATGCCTAACACATGAGGATCGGTTCTCGAGGGTGTTGGGATCATAGCTGCTGGGTGACTGGGTCATCTTCCACGACACTAACCATAGTGCAGGGTTCATGGAGTTTCTCTTCAGGCCTTGTCATCTGAAGAGGGTAAAAGCGGTTCAAGAGAAGAGGGTCCTCAAAGCGGGTTGCCCTGACCGCCTTGGTCATAATTTGCAGACCTCTATCACGTTTAGCCTTGAGGTTTTGATGGACCTCATGCCAAAACTGTGATATGGGTTATGGTTGGTCAGCTCTTCTTGCACAAGAGAGAGTTGTCTCCATCAAGTACAGTAAAGGATGAAGGTTAGAGACTGGAGTCATCTTTGGCCAAGGAGGATGAAGGACTCGATCTTCCATCAGGTCATTTCCCTGAGCTCTCTTGTGGGCTCCAAAGACACGACCAAAGTGACAGGGCTGGTTCAGGGTGGTACTCTTAGGGAAAACCTTCGAGTACCAAGGCTGAAGGTGCTTGCTTGAAGAAGAAGGAGTAGGCAGGAGTAGGATTGACTCATGAAGAGGCCTGAGTCGAGGGCGAGGGGATGTTTGTGATGGCAATGTGTGTGTGCCCCTTGAAAAGGGATCACAGGTGACCTAGGGGTCAACCAAGGCTCAAGCAAGTGGTCTAGCCTTAGGAGGTCGAAAACTGCTAGCAAGTGTTTGTAAGAGAACAGGTGAAGGCCTGTCCCTTATAGGGTGTGATTGTGTGTGCTGAGTAGGAGGATGAGGAGGTCATCTCTTGTGTACTCAGGTTGGCACAATGACGGCATTTTTCCGAGTTGTGAGATGCATGTGATCAACATGCGCAGGACCTAGCCTTAGAAGGTTTGATCCTAGGTGCTGACTCGAGGTAGCACAAGGGTTACCCTGAGGTGTTGCTCGAGTGGGTGACCCACGAGCCTTGTGGTGTGTATGAGGGGTGGAGACCATAGAGCGTCCACCTCGATGTGTTGAGCCTCTAGGCATAGAGACTGATGGTACAAGAATGTGGGGGGTAGCCTTGCGGCAACCCATAGAAGCAATGGCAACTGGCTAGCTTTTTGCAGAATGGGACTTGGCAGCCTTCCAACGTACCTCGTGAATATGACTGAGAAGTGACTTGCCGGTAACTGAATGCATGTTGTGTGGGGCAAAGCACGTGTTACCGATGCAGGGTGCCTTGACGGAGGTTCCACCTGAGCGAGGAGATGAGTAGTGAGGGACCTTTAAGTCTCACCTCAAACCGGTCCAGGTTAAGACTTAGAAGCTAGACAAGGGGTATTTGCTCAAAACGATGGTTGGGAATGAAGTTAGAATAACTTGATCCTTGGGGACAGTCGCAAATGGGGGGATAATAAAATCCCCAATTCAGATGAATGGGTTACAAACCCCGCTAGCCATAAAATGTGAAAAGATAATGAAAGCAGACAATAAAAGAAGAAATTAGCCAAACAAGAACGATCTGACTAAAGGGTAGTAAGTCCCCAGTGGAGTCGCCAAGATGGTTGGGTGTCTCGATCTCGCCCTCCGGATCTTTGACGATAGGGCAGCATCTGTCTCAGGTTTCGAGGAGACCCGAGACTTTGTGAGATCGCTCTCTCAGAAACCTCGTTCGAGAACATGGGCAGGTATTACCAACCAGTGAGAGAGGAATTTATGGTGGGTTCGGGACTTACTCAGGTTGGCTCACGTGGGCGCCCTCTTAGATCACGAAGAAAGTCCCCCAGTAAAAATTGGTTCGGAATCGCCTCCCTTGGCTTATATTCTCCTGTTTTCTGCAATCACACACATATGGTAAATATTATAAGACAGGTGGGTCAACAGACGTCACCTTGCCTTCTTGATGAATACACATCGGCGTACACATTCAAAGAATAAAAGAAAAATGAGAGAAGAGAGATGGGGGAGAGAAGAATTGGACTAGGTGGGGAGATCAGCGCAAGCTAGTGAATAATTGGCCTAACGTGGTAGTAAAACAAGCTCAGTAACTCAAACCGGCTCACAAGATTACTACTAAACGTCAATACCGATATTGACTAGCGAGGCACAATGGTTAGTCTGTCGTGGCAATAAAGTGGATACAGTAATTCTGGCACAACAACATTACGACTAGATGACAAGAATACCATGAGAGGCTAACCTCGATCCCTCTTAATCAAATAAAAGAATAACAGATTGAAGGCCATAAGGAAAGAATAAGAAGTGAGATAAGAGAAGAACGAAACATAAAGGAGGGGAAGAAAGAAAGAGAAGAGTGTGAGAGATGAGAGGAGGGAGAAAGATGCAGTTGGCACTAGGCATTGCCTGCTGTGTTGGAAGAAGAAGAGAGAGAGCACACAGTCGGCGCTAGGTGTCACTGGCTATGTTAGGGAGAGGGGAAAAGAAGGGCACGATCGACACTAAGCATTACCGACTGCATTTTAAGAAGAGAGGAAAGAGAGAGACACAGTCGATGCTAAGCATTATCGACTGTGCTAGACAAAGAAGAGAGAGAAGATGCAGTCGGCGCTAGGCTTCGTTGACTGATTCAAACATAAGAGAAAGAGAGGGTGCAATCGGTGTTAGGCTTCGCCGACTGTATTTGGCAGAGAAGAGAGGGAGAAGACGCAGTCAACACTAGGCTTCACTGATAGAGAAGAGAGAGAAGATGCAGTCGGTATTAGGCTTCACCGACTGTGTCACATAGAGGAGAAAGAGAGAATGCAGTCGGTGCTAGGCTTCGTCGACTATATTTGACAGAGAAGAGAGAGAAGATGCAGTCGATGCTAGGCTTCATCGACTGTATTGAGCAGAGAATAGAAAGAGAAGATGCAGTCGGCGCTAGGCTTCGTCGACTGCGTTAGACAGAGATGAGAGAGAAGATGCAGTCAGCGCTAGGCTTTACCGACTGTGTTAGATTAAGAGAGATATAAGATGCAGTCGACGTTAGGCTTTGCCAACTGTATTAGACAGAGAAGAGAGAGAAGATGCAGTCGGCGTTAGGCTTTGCCTACTGTGTTAAATGAAGAACATAAAGGGAGATAAAGATGAGAAGAAGAGAGAGAAAGAGAGATAAAGATGAGAAGAAGAGAGAGGAAGGGAGAGAAAGATGAGAAGAAGAGAGAGAAAGAGAGATAGAGATGAGAAAAAAAAAGAGAAATAAAGATAGAGATGAGAAGAGAGAAAAAGAGAGATAGAGATGAGAAGAAGAGAGAGAAAGAGGGGATGAGAGAGAAAGAGGGAAGGAGAGAGAAAGTTACCTTATCAAAAGGTACCAGCCCTTTTCTTCTCTCTCTTCTCTCTCTCTCCAAGACATACCCATGAGTTTAAGAAAATTTCAGAACTTTATTGATTGATCTAAGGAAAATGAATCCGGCCTTTTTATAATGAGGCAGTGCCTGTTTATATAGAATTGGGCTAAAACGTAGGTGTACACCCAAAAACTACCTAGAATTGAAGATAATTACAATTTAATTGAATTAAAAAAATTCAAAAAATGGGTGCAAAATGACTGTTTTGCCCCTACCAAACATGGTACTATAGAACAGTCCCTGTGCTGACCAAGAACTTATGTGATCTTTCATGACTGATACAGGGTTGATCTAATGCTCGTTTGATCGAAATATAATTATTATCTTGTGAAGCTCAGCATGACGATCATTTTGATATCAACTTCGAGCCATGAATCATGTTTTTGAGCCATGATCATGAGACTTGAACTTTAGATGAATCTTGAAAACTTTGTATCGATAGTGTGTTCGTTCCTTGATTTTTTTTCATTAGTTTCTTCAATGAATCACACTAAGAATTCTGTCACGATCACGTTGCAACAAACTCAGCTCGATTTCGTGTCCCGATGAAGATTTCGTCGTCTTGAGTTTTTTGCCGGAATCTTGAAACCGGTGGTCGGAATTTACAGTGGCTTTGACACCTTCATGTGTGAAATCCAGCAGTTCATCATACACGGAGTTCAGACCAAAGATAGTCACGGACCTTATGCACATAATGCAATTGGTTTCGTACCGATCGGGTATGCGAGCGTCGTGATTCGGCCACCGGAGTGGGGCGTGCTGCTGCTGAATTTTCTGCAACTTTCTTCACAGATCAGCAACTTCTCTCTAGTTTTTTCTTCCTTCTCGGGCATCGTCAAGGGTCGTACTATCTATCAAAATTCTCGTCTTGATGAGACGAACACGCTCACCAAATTTGAGCACGATTCGACCTGGAACGAGTGAGATATAGGCCCCGAAATTTTGGGGCAATTTCGTGACTATCGAAATTTTCACTTATTTTGTAGGCTTTATTGACCTGCTTCCTTTTTATTCCGCATCGGGGACCAAGGTTTTGAAAAATGCGTTCAAACAAAGGAGACATGATACTCAAGAAAATCTTCCACACTCTTGTAAATCTGCACCCTTTAGGCAAATTCAAACCTAATTGGGAGGGACCATTCATGGTTACCCAAGTTCACGCAGGCAATTCTTATACGATCAAAAATCTAGAGGGGTACGAGCTCAACGACCCCATTAATGCGATGTATGTCAGAGAATACTACCCGTAACGGGCTCAAAAGCGTGGTAAAAATTTGAAAAGGCATCACAAAGAAAAAAAAAATCGTGGTGAAAATCTATAATGGCACCATGGATAAAAAAAAAATAAGAATAAAAAATATCCAAGAAGGAGCTTCCGATTCAAAACCTCAAGTGCAAACAAGTACTTGCAAGTTCCAACAACATTGCATAAGCAGACCTTAAGGACGAAGACTCCTCCTATATCCTACAGGATCCCAACAGAGCCAACTCAGAAAGATGTGGGGGGGTGACGTGAATGGAAAACCGAAGCAACTTCGATGAACCCTGAAAGAACGTCAGAACCTCTCCAAGATGGAAGCCCGGCAAGAATCTAGAGAACTCTTCATAGACCTACGAAGCATATGATGAAAGCTCCAAATGTAAAAGGACAACATCAAGATTTTTGAGTTCTCACGATCCCACAAAAACATCCTTTCATCATCTTTGGGTAAAACATAATAAAGAAAATGACCACAAAAGGTGCCACAGGTGGAAAAACTGTAAGGCCCATCCCTTTTGAAAATGCTTTTTTAATTTGATTGTTAAAACCGTCCATTTCCAAAACTCTTTTAAAAAGGACTTCCTCCATCACTACAAGAGGTTAAACTGTTAGTCATCTAGCCTCACTCTTGAAGCTAACTTCTTATGCCTGTTATGAAGGCTTGAAGCTAGTCAGGCACTCCATGGTTGTATGAGTATAACTACCAACTACCACATATTAAAGCTGAGTGAACCTCACCAATGATGATATTGGCTCGGGAGCGTTTTTCTCTTGACTGGATCCCCTGAGGAAAAATGAGGCAAGCTCATCCCTGTGTGTGTGTACGACGACCCAATAACCGGGATTTCAAGACAAAACCCTACAACTAGGGGACTGAATGTATAGGAATTCAGTTTGAAAAGTGTGTACAAAGAAAGTGTTCTATTATGCTTCGATGAATCAAATGCACATGTAGAGATGAACATGAACCCCCCAACAGGAGCAACAACAAGGAGAAAATAAAAATTAGAAGAGATTCCACAATCCTAGAGGACCAATCAAAATGGAAAACAACATTCTAGATGACTCAAAATTCAGAATTTATTCATCCACTGAAAATGGGCTTATTACATGCACCTACGCAATCAACCTTGGTCCTATGACCGAAATTTCTACTGTCCCGACATACTTCAGTAAGATGAAAAAAGTACTGAAAATGAGAATGATCACAAGATCGAGTTATTCATGCCAATATATATATATATATTATATATACATATATATATATATATATATATATATTGGCTATTCAGTCTTCGGCTTCGAATCAACATCCTTCTCTTTGGGTTCCGCCATGAAGGCCGCCCAGCAAGCCAATTCAACTTCAACATCTTCCAAACTGATGTCAGAAACACCCTCATTCGATTTAACCCACTTATTTGAAGAAGAGGCATCGTCTTCTCGATAAGACATGAGATCCCGAGCAAGGGCAGAACGTTCATCACGGACTCTGGAGAAATTTGGGCACCGCAGAAGAGGGGAAGCACGATCCCACCAAGAGTCGTAGTTGAAGGTAGTCATGGGTGTCTTGCTTGACCAACCCCTCACTAGAGGAAGACTTCTTCCCCTTCCACGACAAACCCGCCTTGACCAATTGGGTGGAAAAGTATCGTCGACGAGGAAAATAGGGCGGCGATCGATCGCCACTCCTAGGGAAGTGTAATTCTGAGTATGACAAAACTGGCAAAGCACCCTCTGAGGGAAATACCCCTCTGTGAAGAACTACCCCACCAAAATAAGACATGAATGCCCCATAGCAGGCAGAAACAGGGGTACATTCTCAAGTCCCTTGATCACCCAATCAAAGGACGATAACTCGTCCAAAAACCAGCGATAATAATTGAAGTCACGAGGTTGGGGGGAGTCATTGACATACGCCAGTCCTAGAGCAGCAGATACAGTTGTCGTTGATCGAGGAGGACGGATAATGGCAATGTGTTCGTAGACCAAAATCTATAGAAAACAGGGGCCAAAAGGACTCCAATAGGTCACAAAATAGCAACATAGAACCCCGGGAGCACTTGGAGCAAGATGACTTGAGGGACACTGCTGGTGTCACCCAGACAATGTGGGCGACACTAGTAGTGCCGCCCAGGCGACACCACCAATGTCGCCCAAACTCAGACCCTCCCGGATCGATCCAGGCTTTTTTCGGTAAATTTTCATGACAAAAAATTGAACATCATGAGCCAAAACTAGAATAAAAATTGAATTGCATAGGAAAAATTAAATTAAAAGTTTGAAAATATACCTGCAAAATCAGGATACTGTGCTCAATGAATAGGTCACCTCGGGTGACCCTGTCGTGAAGACCCCAGTAAATGCCTGCCAACACAGCCGGAACAATGGTGTAACCTGCTCGCTCCCAAAAGGCATGGGTTAAAGGAACAAGAGAACTACAAGCCGTCTTACTACCGTTCGAAAAAAGAACAGATCCCAACAGCACAAAAAGGAAAATACAGATCTGTTCGGTGACCCAAGGCCGCTCTGGATTCTGGACCAGCAACTCCATATTGACCCACTGACCGTATGAAGAGTAAGCAGCCCCCAACAGTCGCGCACCCATGATGGACTGATCATTGGTGGCAGTAGAAGGTTGATACGCAATTCCGACCAAGCTCAAGCCAAAAACCCTAGCATTTCCTCTAAAGTTGACGTTGTCTCGCTTGTAGGAAGGAAGAAGGTGTTTGTTTGATAGTTGAACCTCTCAGCAAGAGCCTCGAGGAGCGGAAAGTTCACATGGCAAGAGGCCATATTCAAGATACCTATCATTGAAACTGAAGCTAAAAAGGCCATGAGCTTGGGCCATTGCCGAGTAGAAAGAAACCAATCCCTGAACCAGGGCCCGATAATAGGGAAGCCATGGACACGTCGAGGAGCTTCACCCGATCAAAGGCCCTATGAGATATGGGAGGGAAGACCTTCAGGGAAGTACCTAGCTCTAGAAAACAAAGGAAGAACCTCCTCCTCTCCTCCATTACCAGCCTGCTCAGAAACCTTCCCTTTGCCCTTGAAAATAGCATTGTCCTTCATAGGAGCCCTGAAAGCCTATGGGTGAGAGCAAGAAAAACCAGTAAGATTAGAGGAAAGATGATGAAGAAGGAAGAAGATGAAGATGGGAAGAAGAAAGAAGAGCTTGAAGGATGAGAGAAGAATGGGAAGGAGGGGGATTTTATGGAAAATAGGAAATCTCGCCCAAAACTCATCTTGTAGGTTTCTACTTTGGCCAACAGAAGGTTTAAGCAATCTCAAGACCTTCCAAAGCAAAAATTTCAAAGTTTGGAGGTCGGTGGTCTAGACGACACGCCTGGTGTCGCCCAAGTCCGTACCTAGGCTAGGCGACACTACCGATGTCCCCCACAAAAATTTTGACAAAAATCCCCCTGCTTAATCCTAGTATTTCCAAATAAAATAAGAAAACATTTATGGGTGACACGCCTATTGTCACCCAGTCTGTGACGGCGACACCACGCATGTCGCCCAATTTTTTTCTCTTTACAAAGAAAACCCTCTGCTCAAGCATTTCCAAATAAAAAAAAATTATTAATTTTTTCTCTATGGGAGACACCAGCCATGTCGCCTAAACTGTGTGGGCAACACCGCCAGTGCCACCCGGGCGACACCACCAGTGTCGCCCAAAGCCCTTTTGTCAAAAATGCCCCCGCTCAACTTTGGAGCCTTTCGGGGATCAAGTTTGGTTTTGTCATGAATTTTTCTTTTGAAAAAGACAACTGCTTTCAAACAATTTTAAAAATTTTCAAGCGCTCCTTGGTGGCATGAGCCTAAACTGCTAACTAATTTCAAAAGAAAAAAAAAGATTCAAAAAGAAAATGCTCCTTGGTGGCACGAGCCTAAACTGCTAACCAAAATCCAAATCCGAAAATATCAAACTCGTGGGATGTAAAAGAGCCGAGACATGAAAAATGTCAAACTCGTGCTATGTAAAAGAGCTGATAAAGGTACCGTTTAGCCTCGTAAGACACAAAAGGTCCTGTGTATCCAGTTCAATGTCAAACTTGTGTGACGTAAAAGAGTCGAGGCAGGAAAATGTCTAGCCCCGTATGATGTAAAAGGTCGGGTGTACTCAAAAAATGTCAAGCCACGTATGACGTTAAAGGTCGGGTGTATCCAGTTCAACATCAAACTCGTGCGACATAAAAGAGCCAAGGTAGGTAACGTCTATCTAGCCTCGTATGACCTAAAATGTCGTGTGTATCCAGTTCAACGTCAAACTCATGCGACGTAAAAGAGCCGAGGTAGGTAACGTCTATCCCCGTATGACCTAAAAGGGTCTGGTGTATGGTCCATCACTGCTTGACGCTAAACTGCTTAGAGGGCTCTATGGTTGCAGGAGTTAAAACTGCTAACCAAAATTTGTTTTTCAAAATATCTTTCTTTTTTAAAATTTTCACTATATGTCTTATTTTTTCCAGAACTTTAATTTCTTTGTTAAAATCGTAACATGTCCTTGCTCCAGGTTCTATTTCAAATCCCTCCCTCTTTTCAAAATCTTCTAAAACGAAAGAGCTTGGACACTCGTATATGATGATTACCGCATTGCTACGATTACCGCGTTGCTACCTCATCTCTCTCTTTGGAATTGACCTGACAAATCTCTTTCTATAGCAAGCCTTAGAAAACCCTAAGGAAATCAAAGAAGATGACATGGTTAAAAATTTCAAACTGTAAAACCCCTGAAGTTAAGTGGCATGGCCAGAAAATCCAACTCGAGTTTCAAGCTTGTATAACTCATTGACATCTCATACCGAAAACCCTAGGAGGAAAATGCCCTAGGTGGGTGAGCTCGGTGAACACAATGACTTGGAGGGATTAGTTGGTGTGCTTTCTGACTACGTGAAGTCAGGAAGAAATTTAAAATGACTGCATTATCTTTGACGTTTACCTGCCCTTCGAAAGACAGGGAATGTCAAAGTGTCTACTTCTTTGCCACTCACCTGTCCCTCGAAGGACAAAGAGTGCCAAAGAGGGGCAACTGTAGACACCCTATTTTAAATCAGGTAAATTCTGTAATTTCCTGAACCCTTAGGACCACATTATCCTAGTAAATCCAAATCCATAGTCCACACAACCTACCCAAGACCATGAACAATTCTGCCTATCCAGAACCCTACAGATACCTTGTTTTGACCCAAAATCCAGCAGATGCCCTGTTTTACCAAAACAATCATTAAAAATAGTAGAAAAAATCCTTTTTGACTCAAATTTATTTTTAGAGCTTCACAAGAGGTTGAGAAACACACCTGAAGTGGAAATTTTGAATTTGGACTAATTTTGGTTTGGACAACACTACGAGTGCCGCCTAGCCCAGACTGGGAGACACAAGCAGTGCCGCCTAGATTAGAATGGTATTTTTAGTTGGAGGATCTGTTGGCTATAGAAATATGCCCTTCCCAACAGATCCTTGGCATTTATAAACCCTTTTTTTGTGACCATTTGATAGAGACTTGAACTTCTTCTTGAGTGAAAAACTTGGTGAGCTTAAAAAACCCTAATCTGACAAAAACCCTAAGCTTGAGAAACCTTAACCTAGACCTTGGGAACCCTAGTTCTAAACCATCCTTATAGCACAACAACCCTTTTTCAACCAAAGATTGTCTGGTCAACATCTGACTTAGAGAGGCAAAGAGGAAGCAGGTTCTGATATGGGCGAGCCCTCGAAGGCTTGGGAGTCTCGGGCTATCTGGCCCGGTTTGGTATTGTTCTCTTACCCTTTTCTTTTTCTTCTTCTTCTTCTTATTGTTTTATTTAATTTTGATCTGTTTATTGTTTTGCATTCGTTTTTTAATGCTTGGATCATGCTGGCTCTGCCACAGTTCTGAGAGTGGATCTGCTCGTTTTCTGGCAGATTTGGCCTCAGATCTGAATTTGATTTGTCCCACTTTCTCTACCACTTTATTTTCATCAGTTTAAAGTGTCAAAATCTAAGAGATCTTCATCGGAAGATCTGTCCGATTTTCATCGTAAACAAGCATGGCATAGTGCCACAATAAAATACATAATTCACTATAAATTTTTTTGTACAAAAATTCTTAAAAATTAATTAATAAATCTAATGGACTTAAAAAACATAACATTAATGACATATAAATCTGCAATATTGTCTAGCAAGAGCACAATAAAAAACTTGCATTTTTTTCTTATTTGTAATTAAAACATTAAACTCCCCTATTATATAATGAAACGTTATATTCATTTTAAATAAATTCTGCATTCATGTTGATTTTTTTGAAATAAATTTAACACAAGTTAAGCAGATAAATAATTGCAACCACCCAATGTCATATCCAGTGACGAAGATTAATATGACCACCTTGTATCAAAGGTAAATAGTCTCATTCTATACCTTCCCTTAATAAAAACTTACTAATTTATTTTAAGAGAAACCAACACATGGATTCCTCTATTACTTCGTAATATTATGATGTCGTAACTCTCCCTTTATGCATGTGCTCACCAAATGGACACATCAATGGTCCATAAACGCTTGGTTGATAATTTCCTCAAAAAGATTAATCAGATTCGATCATTAACCCATCTGCTAAATGCCACTTTGTAGGGTCACTCTGCCAAAAAAAAAACACCACGGGTTATCGTCATGCGTGACCCAATCTTGAAAGCAACATTGCCCGGAAATTGCGCTGAGCTACCAAATTCTTGGTCACTCTGCCAAAAAAAAAAAAAAACACAACGGGTTATCGTCATGCGTGACCCAATCTTGAAAGCAACATTGCCCGGAAATTGCGCTGAGCTACCAAATTCTTGTACGCCAATCTACTTTGAACGGTTACGATGTGCCTTCATTACTGCAGGATACGTTTGTAACCGTCCGATTTCTTTGCTGAAATTTCTACGGTCAAACTTGTTCGGCATGAAAGGGAGGTCCTTGGGGCAGGCAAGACTCATTGTTGAGTGATTGGCTTATAAATATCAAGCGGTGTAGAAGAGAAGGCAGTCAATCAGAAAATTGAGGTGCTGAAAAAATTCAAATATGGCCGGATTATTTGACAAACAGGCAAAATTGTATGCGGAGGGGAGGCCGGATTATCCATTCGAGCTCTTTGAATTCATTGCCTCGAAGACGGCCGATCATGATCTTGTATGGGATGTCGGCACCGGAAGCGGCCAAGCCGCCGTTTCGGTAATCTCTCTCACTTAGAGTGAAAAGTTGTGTAGTGTAGGGGTGGCGACCCTAAGTCTAATTCAATGTTTCGGACTTCGCCGCATGGTCCCTATACGAGTGGCAATGGGTCGGGTATGGGTCGGGTCTTGCTAGACCTGGATCCAAACCCGAATGTATTCGGGTCCAGGTTTTTAACCCGGACCACCGCCGTCGGGTCTAAAAGTTGGACCCATATCCATACCCAATAGGTCCCAAGTCTGGTTGGGTCTGTTGCTACTTTCACTATGAGCTTCTTCTTCTTTTCTTTTTTTTCTTTTTATTTATTTATTTATTTTTATTTCAATTTTTTTGTGGTTTTTTACCGTCATATACCCAATTTTTGGCAACAAGGTCACAACCTGCCATTAGATTTCAAGCCATATTATTTATCATTTAATAGTTAAAGATGATTATGAATTCTTATTATATAAAATCGTTAATAAACCCAAATGAATAAGGCTTGAAGTATATTATCTCCAATAGTTTATGGCTACGGATCAGGTCCAACCGAACCCAGACTCAGACCTTAATAGTGATCGAGTCCAGGTTTTGGACCCGGACCCGACCCGCCATGTCTAAATGTTGGACCCAAAACCGAACCGATTCTGGTATACCCGATGGGTCTCAATTGGGTCTGGATCCGTTGCCACCCATAGGAACCTATCGAGTTGAGTGGGGTCTAGGTTGGGGTTGGCTCAACCCAACTTGATATAAGGTATATAAAATATATACTTACATTCGGAATCAAAAATTTTAGGTAAAAAATAAAATGCTCCGTTTATAGGCAGAAATTACAAAGAAGGTCCGTCAACCATCTTCTTTCTTTTTTTTCTTTTTTTTTCAAAATTGCCCTTTGGTCAACCTAAATTTTAATTTATTTTTATTTTTTAGTTTTTTTGCTGGTAGGGTTGTGTCCCAAACTTTACGGCACTGCCCTACTGACAAAAAAAGCTAAAAAAACTAAAAACAAATCAAAATTAGAGGTTGACCGAGGGGTAATTTTGAAAAAAAAAAAAAAAAAGGCCGGTTGATTGACTTTCTTTGTAATTTTCCCACATAAGTGAAGCATTTCGTATTTTATCTAAAATTTTAAGGTCTGTATGTAAATCACTCATAAAATAATCTTTTTAAATTTTTAGACCTGGGTCTTACTCTAAATGGTTTAGACAATAAATTTTTTATTTTATTTTTTAAAATTTCTAGACCAGGGTCTAAGTCTAGTCACTTGGACCCAGTCTGGGTTAGGTCCAGGTCAGAGTCAGAGTAGAACCTAACCTGGTCGGGTCTGCCCCAGAGCCGACCCGCTGCCACCCCTAGTCTAGTGCGTCTAGTGCATTTGGTCAAGGTGCTCCAGCTGTGGAAATTATAGAAACATGCACTTATTGTTTGGTATAATATTTTCTTTCCTTTTATGTGTACCCATATTAGGAAGGTGGTTCATTATATATGTTACTTTCTTAGTAGTACATAACTTTATAACTCTATAAATTGAAGCTCTTGTTCATAGAATAAGCTCAAAAATACATCTTCTATGGGGGCTTAAGGCTCAAATATACAGAAATATAGTTTCTCACAGAGTATTAGAGCAATCATCGATCCCAATCTCAGCTTCCCTGTTAGTTGTTCCTCTATTGAAGGTAATCTCCTTTTCCAAGTTTATTACAAATTTTCATTGTAAATTTGGCGTTGCAAATTCGCAACTTTTGTTGCAAATTTCGCCACCATTGTTGTCTTGTAGCAAAATCCCAATCTTTCAAATTGCAAAACTTCATTTGCATTGTTGCAAAAGTTTTCACTATTACCATCATTGCAAATCTTCTATGAAAATTGTTGCAAATCCTTCTAAGACGCCTTCTTTGCAAAATCTTGGCCTTCTTGTGACAACTTGAGAATCTTGTCGCAAATTTTGTCTCGTCTCCCATATTTGCTGAATCCAATATAATCCACGTCAACACTGTGTAAAGCGACTAATGCCTTGCAAAGGTATATAGATTTCCTCACGGTTTGGTTCTATCCCGGGAGCGTAGGATGTAGAAATATGCGGCCCTCCAAATACTCCATGAAGAAGGCAGTACCAATTATGCTAACATCCGAGCACAAGCAAAAAAAAGGCTTTTGGAACAAGAACATGAATATTGTCTCCTAAGGCCTTGAGAACCTGAAATTCTCTTCTCTACAGCATGAGCAGATTACCAGCATCAAAACCCGGGTAAACCATTGCTGCTGTGCTTCCCTCTAACGCTGGACCCTTAGTAACCGGCTTCTAAATCCACCTCTAAAAATGGCAACTGAAAATGACCAATCTACACCATCTGCAAACAGCCACCGAGTCGTGTTTTGATTTTTTGACCTGTTTTGGATCTTACTAATCTCAACTCTAAATCTAAAATCCAATTGTGCTTGTTGCTCCGCCACTAATTTATGTTGGCTCTTCCAAATGTTGGGTTTATGTGGCCTTTAAAGGCCTTATGGGTGCTTGTAAAATGAAATGATATAGTGGAACATGAACTTAGTGGGAGTGTGGTCCCTCGCGGACCATACTAAGCAAATGATGGTTTGTTGATACTGATCTGTGCTTAACGATCTAGGGCAGTCGGTTGAGAAAAACCCATGTTACCTAAGCATGAAGAACAAACCGATCAGGTTTATGGGTTACCCCTTGATGAGGTCGGAGAATATGCTTGTATGAGTGAGCCAAGGGACTGTGTGACCCATGTGCGTGATGGTGGCCTACAAAGATAGGAGCCAAAACCTCATCTATGTGCCATTAAACGACATGCATAGCGATAGATCGTTCGAAAAAGCCAGAAATCCACCTTTTAGGGAGAAGCAAATGCATGTGCGAGATATACCCTATGCGCCGTAGAGCTATGGTCGTATAAGGCCTTGGTTATCTTGACTTGTCTCTAGGGGAGGACTTGAAATCCACAGACTAGGATTCCAATCCCTTGGCTCATCGATCAGACTTTGGTGACCGCTTATGAGCCCCTGCTTGGACTATAGGTCATGAAAAACACTAGGTCGGTCTGATAAAGCAAGTGTGGTATGTAGTCCACAGCTGAAGGTGGAGTGCCCTATGATTATCGATTCCTAAACTATATGGATCATTTTCCAATCAAATTAATTTAATTGTATTTGTTTTATGATGAAATTTATTTTAGGATTATTATTTGAATTTTTATGAACCCCTGGATATTTTATTTATAATTTTTAGATTTATAAAATTAAAGATATTGATTTTACAATGGTTTAAATATTCAAATAATATTCTAAAATCTTTTTTTTAATTTTAAATATGTAAAAATATCATGGGGGCCCATTGTGTACATAGGCCTACAATATTTCTAGAAGGTGGGGCCCATGAGTGCCTCCCTTATTCTCTTTCCTATTTTTTTGGTGATATGGCATGTAGCCATATAGTTGGAAGATATTGACTAAATATTGACTTGATATATCTTTGAAAGATTTTGTGAAAAGATTGAGTAGACTTGTGTTATTTTATGGTATGCACAATATTTTGATTAGATTTAATTTATTTAATTTATATTGATGGGAAAATGGTTTAGAAAAAGAGGATAATGGTTCATGCACCTTCCATAACGTTGATGGCTCATCTATAGAATGGATGGCTCAGATCTCTCAGCCCACAAATCACCCTTGATCGACGGTCTATGTTCAATCTCACAAGAAGAGGCACGCCGAAGAAAATCCTAAGAAACCCTAATCTTATTCAAAGCCTATAAAAAGGGATTGTCTCTACCCAAACACCTTATCTTTCTATTTCTCTCTCTTAAGAAAGTTTATCTCTTATGTTTGATCTCTATCTCTCCCACATTGTGAAAGAATCTAAGGGTTTAGGTTATGGAGTTCTTTTCTCTCATATCTCTCAAATATGGATATATGGCTAAGGGTTTTAGGGTTTAGCAAAAAGAAAATCCATCTCTCAAACTAGGTTGCTAAGAAAATTCACCTAGGGTTTGAGTTTGTGATCAAAGGGACTTATGTTCCAATGGTGTGGCTTGGCCGGAATTTGCTTTCCCGATTCGAGATTAAAATTAGACCGTTGATCCTGTGCCATCGAATGGTGGTGACTCGGTGTGGGGCGTAATAAGCCCGGTTGAGGTAAACTTTGGCACTCTTCTATTTTTGTTTCTTGCAATCTTATCTTTTATTCTCAAGCATAGTGCATAGTTGTTTCAATGGCATCAAGTTATTAAGATCTTGGTTTTATTATTATATTGATTTTATTTTTAATTTTTTTTATTATAATAAAGACTACCTGTAAGTGTTCTTTTCCCATAAGAAAGGGCTAAAAAAACAAAAAATGTATTCCCAAGTAAAAGATCACATAGGTCTTTCTTTCACTTATTTTTCGATACAATATGTTCCTTCCCTTTATGTGTACCCATATTTGGAAGGTAGTACATTGTATATGTTACTTTCTTTAATAGTACATAGTTTTGTAGCCCTATAAATTGAAGTTCTTGTGCATATCTTGGATAAGCTCAGAAATACATCTTCCATGAGGGCTTAAGGCCCAAATATATAGACCATTGAATGTAGACCAAGCACATCTAGACCATTGAATGTAGACCATTGAATCTAGACCATTACATCTAGACCATTGAATGTAGACCAAGCATAGCTAGACCATTGAATGTAGACTTATGCTGCAAGTTAGACCAACATTATATAAAAATGGTGGATCCCACGTAGGACCGTGGCCTCCATCCACTAGTTTGGTATCATTGGTCCAGATTGGGCTATTGCTCAAGGTATCTTTTGGGCCATTGCTCTTATCTTTGCACATGGTGCATTGCTAATCTTCTCCATATATCACTCGTCTATTTCTCCATCTTTTTATGTTTTGCCTCTGCTGATTGTTTTTTTGCTTATGATTTCATTATGGAACTTCCACTATTTTCAGTACTAAGCTAAAAATACCTAAGCTTTTAGAAACCCATATCCATTCCCTACCACATTCAGCAAAAACAATAAAAATGGTAGAGTGGCCACTTTTGATTTTTTCCTGGCATGCATTGGTGGCTGAATATTCCTAGTATATGAAATAAATCATGTAATTATGAAATTCACTATTACTCTTTTTGCTTTCCTTCAACTTTGCCTTGATAATAATTTGAGATTTTTTTTTTTCGCTATAGGGGTAAGGAAATTCCAGTAGTTTTCTCTAAAAGAACAAATGAACTAAGTAAAGGAATATATAACATTCTTTTAGATGTTTGGCCCAGGCCATTAAAGGTTTCGTTTGGTTCTTTGGATTTTTCGAACTTATGGAAACGTGTATTTTGGAATTGGTATTTACTAGAATGGCCATTTTCTAGAATATTGTGTATGCTGATTGGATTGTATCCGGTCGAAACCAGAAAATGTCAATTCACTTTTTGAATTGCCTAGAATTTCTTTTTCTTAGGACTGCAAATCCTCTCTCTCTCTTCTTGCCTCCATGCAATATAAAGAAGTGGGTCTTCCTCCCATTTCAATCACCAAGCCCGCTGCGTGTCTCTCTCTCTAGAATAACACCAACAAAAGTAACAAAATTTGATGTACTGTCTCTCTAAAACTCAAATTTTGGGATAATCTCTCTCTCTCTCTCTAAAATTTTGAGATAGTTTCGATCTCTAAAATTTGATATGATTTTTTCTCTATTCATCTTTCAAAAACTTAAAATTTGAAATAGTTTCACTCTCTAAAAAGTTTGAGATAGTTTCTCTCTCTAAAAATTTTAGATATTCTCCAACATTTGATATAGTTTATCTCTCTAAAATTTTAATGCATTTTCTCTTTCAAAAAATTAAAATTTGAAATATGTTCTCTCTCTAAAAATTTTGAGATAGTATCTATCTCTAAAAAAGTTAGATACTTTCTCTCTCTAAAATTTGATATAGTTTCTATTTCTAAAATTTTGGCTCTTTTTAAAACTTAAAATTTTAGATAGTTTCTCTCTATAAAACTTCTGACATAGTTTCTCTCTCTAAAAAATTTCAAGTAGTTTCTCTCTCTAAACTATGATATAGTTTCTCTCCTTGAAATTTTAAGGTACTTTCTCTATCTAAATCTTAAAATTTGAGATAGGTTCTTTCTAAAATTTTACAATATTTTATTTCTCTAACAATACGTAGGTACCTTCTCACTCTAAGATTTGATATAGTTACCATCTCTAAATAATCAATATGCCTTCTTTCTCTAAAACCTAAATTTTGAGTTAGTTTCTCTCTTTAAAATTTTCAGGTAGTTGCTTCCACTAAAATTTTAATATACTTTTTCTCTCTAAAACTTAAAATTTGGGATAGTTTTTCTATCGAAAAATTTTGACATAGTTATTCTCTCTAAATATTTATGGTACTTTCGCTATCTAAAATTTTGATATAGTTTCTCTCTCTTTAAAGTTTTATGATAATTTCTCTCTCTAAAAATTTTTAGGTAGTTGTCTATCTAAAATTTGATATAGTTTCTAATATCTAAAATTTTAATATACTCTCTCTTTAAAACTTAAAATTTGAGATATTTTCTCTCTCCAAAAGTTTTGAGATATCTTTAAAATTTTTAAAGTAGTTCCTCTCTCTAAAATTAAATGTAGTGTCTCTCTCTAACATTTTAAGATACTTTCTCTCTCTAAAACTTAAGATTTGAGATAGTTTTTCTCTCTAAAAAATTCATATATTTTCTCTCTCTAAAAAATTCACATACTCTATAAAATTTGATATCGTTTGCTTCTAAAAAATTTACTATGTTTTCTCTCTAAACAATTTGGTATATTTTCCCTCTAAAATTTTAATATGTTTTTGTTCTTCAACAACAAAATGGGTCCTTTCCATGAAATGTCAATTCCACCTATTTGGTGGAATTGAGATTTCCATAATTTAGGCTTAAAATGAGCATTTAGGGGTCCCACAGAAATCTCAATTCCAACATAAATATCAATCCTAAGTGAACCAAACACGATTGGCCCAACATTTCTAGGAAAGGTTACTCCCATAAATCTGAATCCAAGGAACCCCTTAATGGAAGTAGGCGTGGCAATGGACCCGACCCGAGACCCACCAGGTATACCCGACATGGGTTTGAGAATGGGTCCAACATCTTGGATCTGGCGGGTTGGGTTCGAGTCCAAAACCCAGATCCAAAAACTATTCAATTCTGGATCTGTGTCAGGTTGGACCCGACTAGTACCCTACCCATACCCGTAAACTATTGGAGATAAAATACTTCAAGTCCCATTCGTTTGGATGAATTAAAGATCTTATACAATAATAACTCATAACACATTTAGCTATTAAATGATAAATTAGACGGCTTGAAATCTGGTGTCGGGTGATTGTGACCTTCTTGTCAATAATATGGATATGTGATGGTAAAAAAGGAAAAACAATAAAGGAAAGAAGCTTATAGTGAGGGTTGCAATGGACCCGACGAAGCCCTAGACCCAACAGATATACTCAAGACCTGACGGGTATGTGTATGGGTCCATCTTTTGAACCTGAGTCGTGTTTGGGTCCCAAACCTGGACTCGAATACTATTCGGGTCTGGGTCCGGGTCCAGCCGGACCTGACCCTACCCGACCCGTTGCCACCCCTAAATGGAAAACCATCTCACAAGGTTTTAGTCTCAATAGTGTTGTCCCAGTGTATGGTAAATTATATTTTCTTTAATGGTCCAAGACACGCAATTGAAGACGCTGCATTCCTCAGCGGCTAGGTGAATTTTCTGTTTCTTACTCCTCTCAAGTAATTTAAATAGGGAAAAACAGCTCTTTTTTTTCCCTTAAAAGATTCTGGCCAAACATTGTTTTGGGGCATCCACCATACCTGTTCAAATGTGTTCTTCTTCAATGATCTATATTAGAGATGGATTTTGGACCTAAAATTTTATAAACGGATGATGATAGATCTAAAAAAAAGGTGAACTTTCAAGGCTAAAAATACTTACTGATTTTGGACCCTTAATCACTACTTGTTATACTTCTTCCAAAATCAATTCTGCACTATTTTATCAGCTGCAAAATCATGATTCTATAATATAAATACATCCAAAATAACTTAGGATATTTTTCAGATCTTTTATTTATTTATTTATTTATTTATCTTAATTATTGATGTATTTCAGGTCCTAATTCCATCTCTAGGATGGACTTTTGGAGGGAGACTCCATTTGAACAATACCTCACTTAACCTTTTCCCTTAATTATTTGCATTGTACAATTGCAGCTAGCAAATCTATACAAGAACATAGTAGCAACTGACATTAGCCAACAACAACTCTCCTTTGCACACCCACACCCAAACGTCCGCTACCTCCACACCCCATTCTCGATGCCTCCTACGGACGTCACGCGCGCAATTGCACCACAAGGGAGTGTCGACCTTGTGACCGTGGCCCAAGCCTTGCATTGGTTTGACCCCAACACCTTCTATCAACAAGTAAAGTGGCTCCTCAAGAAGCCTGGAGGAGTTTTTGCAGCTTGGTGCTACACTTTGCCTAAGGTGAATGAAGCTGTGGATTCCATATTGGCGAATTTATATACAACTTCTGACCATTTTTGGGCCTCAGAAAGGAAGCTTGTTGATGCAGAGTATAGAACTTTGGAGTTCCCATTCGAGCCTGTAGAAGGAGAAGAGCATACAGGGCCATTTGTGTTTGAACGAACTAGAGAGATGGATCTGGAAGCATTTTTGACATGGATTAGAACATGGTCGGCCTATCAAACGGCTCATATGGAGGGAGTTGAGCTCCTCAGTGAAGAAGTGGTGAAGAAGTTTGAGCAAGCGTGGAAAAATAGTGTTGGAAAGGATGCTTTAGCTCGGTATCCAATTTTCCTCCGAATAGGACGGATACCAATGTGAATGATGTTGGCTTCGTCTTCTCTTTTTCCTGTTTTCTTTCCCATATTTTTCCTTTTATTATGGCATGAATCTCTTTGTTTTATTTCAGAAGATATTAGGCTCTCCATTGATCATTTCCCTTTATTCTATTTGAGGGTATAACTTGTTCAACTTGGTAATTCTATTTCAGTCCTTTGGAGTTGTCAGTTACCTCCATGTACGGTGTCAGGTAACAACTTCCAATTTTGAAGGAGTATTACGCCTTCCCATTAAATTTATTTTGGTGTTTTAGTTTTATTATGAATAATCAACTCAAATAGAGTCGTAAAACCTCTTATGTTATAATGTTTATTATTAGGATTATGTGCATTAAGTACTCTATAATATATTCTATATATTACAGCTAGATTTTGAGATCCAGGTATCATATTGAATCCTTGATATGGTTAAATTCAGACCTTTTAATAAGTTGGGATCACATAAATTTAATATATAATTAGGATAACAATTAAAATAAAACAGGTCTTGATGTAGACTAGCTTCTATGACACCTAATGGGTATTTCTCTCTAATAAATGTTTCTCTCTCCTCTCCCTTTCGTCTTGAACTTATGATCAAAGCAAAGAGAATAAACATAAATTCACTCCAAAATGCTCACATATTATTATGATCAAGCTTTCAAAGACTAACATTTCAAGACCTTATTACAACTACCCCAAATTGTTCACTAAAGAGGGATTGAATACTCAAAAGTACTCCAAATTGTCAAAAATACACAATTACTGAATTAAAATAATCATCACGTATTTTGGCCCAAATGACCAAAATACCCCTCAGAACTTTTCAACAAATGACAAAACCATCCCTTCTTTAGGGACCTCTTGCTATGGCTAGTCTTCGGGAGCTTTTTAAGACACCTACGATGGTAATTTTGGCAATCAATCATCGTAGAATTGATGTTTGAACTTTTGTAAAAGTTTTGATACCCTATGATCGTCCTGAAACAGATTTTCAAGAAGAACCCAAAATCTGGCCAAGACCATAAACTTTTTAAATCTTTAACCATCAATGTTGCTTGATTTGTGATGTTCCACAACTTCATTTTTTTCACAAATTGTAGAGGACTTGGTCACAATCATTTTGCAGTAATTTTTGTCCATTTTGGTATGGAATTGAGCTTTTTCCAAATTCGGGAGGTTGCTGAAAAATGGGTTTCCGGCAACTGAAAAAATGTGCCTTTTGTCAACCTTAAAATTTACATCATTTGGTTCCGATTGGATATAAAACTTGTACCAAATTGTAGCTCTTTGATGCACGGTCGCAATGGTCTCATATTTACGATGATCCGTCAACGAAATCTTGAGATATGGCCTTCCAAATATTTGGATGTTTTCTTATGAATTTCCATGTTTCTAAGCGCATATTATCTGTAGAAATTCTCTCACTTTGGGTCACGCCAAGATGTGTGCCTTATATCGTAATGATCGAGTCGTCAAGATCTAGCTTGTGTCCAAATTTGAGTTTCAACGGACTGAAAACGGGCAAGATATGATTATTTGAAAATCATCTCGAAATGAGAAGACACAGTTTCCATGAATGAAAACTGGTACGCTAAAGTTGCACCGCAACAGTGTAAAACTCACCCTTTTTTGGTCAGTTAGGCCTTGAATGGTTCCGAAGGGTTTGATTGAGCCGAAATTTAGTATCTGGGGGTTTTTTGACCATCAGGATTCAAGGGCGGTGGTCTGGTACAGTTATAAGACGCAAAAAATAGGGCTGCAATTGCAGGGTCCATATTTAGCACGATAGGAGCTGGATTAATTATTATATATATATATATATATATAAATAGGGCTGCAATTGCAGGGTCCATGTTTAGCACGATAGGAGCTGGATTAATTATTATATATATATATATATATATATATATATATATATATATATATATATATATATATATATATATATATATATATATATATATATATATATATATATATATATATATATATAGGGCAATAATTTCATGCAACGGTTGCATAGTAATATGATACAACAACCTTCAAAAATCATGTTATAGCTATTTGTTTGATCAAAATTTTGAAATATACATTCTTTTAATTCTAATGAATAATCACAAAAAAAAAAAATTTGAAAACACAACTTAGAAAGTATTTTTTAGCCCAATAAACATAGGCCATTCATTTGATGAGATGCTTAAATCTAGGCCTTAGAAGCATTTTTTCATTTCCAATTTTTTTGGATGGCTTTATTATCATTACATAAACAATGTGAAAAAAGAAAAAAATGCTTTCAGTTTATAAAGGCTAAGATCTTGAAATTCACTAAATGAATGGTCTAGATTCATTTTTGGAGGGGACTCATTTTAACAATATCTAGGTTTCAAATTGATTTTTTTTTATTGATTATTGAGATGAAGAGTGTGTGTGTAAAACTTTGGATCATATATATATATATATATATATATATATATATGTATATATGTATATATATATATATATATATATATATATATATATATATATATGTATATATATATATATATATATATATATGTATATATATATAGATATATATGGGTAGTGATTTCATGCAACGGTTGTATCATAGTATGATGCAACGACACTTCTAACAAACCATGTTTGTGGTAGTTCTATGACCCAAAATTTTATACACACACACTCTTCATCTCAATAATCAATCCAAACAAAAAAATTCAATTTGAAACCTAGATATGGTCAAAATGAGTCCCCTCCAAAAATGTATATATATATATATATATAGAGAGAGAGAGAGAGAGAGAGAGAGAGAGAGAGAGAGAGGAAACCACTACGCAATGCCTACAAACGAAAATGACCAAAAATTTGGAGCTTGTATTCATAAAAAATAAGTGAATCTTTGAAAAATATAAAAAAAATATTTTACATGAAAAGAGTAACCAAAATACCCCCAAAAAATTGTAGGGGTATTTTGGTAAATATGTTTTTCACGGATAATACGTTTTATATTTTTACTGAATGCGCTTTAGTAAGATGTACATACCCTCTAAATTTTTGGTCATTTTAATTTGTAGAAATAAAATGAAAAATAAAACACTATCAAATAATCGTGACCACGCGATGAAATTTTGACGGTGATGAGGGTAGGCGAAATCATTATTCATTTTCGCCTATAAGCGTTGGGAAGACTTTTCCATATATATATATATATATATACACACACACACACATATAAATATATATATAATCAAGTTTCGTTATGATTATATCAAAACTTATCAGAATTTGATGAAACTTTGCATGTATCCTTTGTATATCCTAAACTACCATTTTCATGCATTTTGAAGCCGTTTTGATATTTTCCTAGAGGGTTGCCCAGTTTTAGGCTTATTTTTGTTGTGTTCCCTTAGTCTGGCAGTGTCTTGCATACTAGCGGGACCAGGTTACTACTGGCTTTCTCCTTATTCGTTCCGAGGATACAAGTACATAAAAATGACATTTAACAATAGTTTGGTATAATTTTTATGTATGATTGGAGGCCGGATGACATGTGTTTTGAGGTTGAAAATGGCATACTTTTCCAGTCGTAGAAATCCCATTTTTTGATGACTTTCGAAAATTGGAATATGCTCAAACGAAGACCAAAATTGATGAAATTTATTGCAAAATGCCCGTGATTGTATCCCTTTCGATTTGTGATCAAAATGAAGATTTGGAATGTCATAGATCGTGTTGGGTTGGTCGTCGAAGAATCACAAGTTCATGAAACTTGGCTGGATTTTGGGTTCTTCCTAACAAATCCATTTCAAGACGATCAACGTGTATCAAATTGTGCACAAAAGTTAAAGCATCGATTCTACAATGATTGATCACTTGAATTACCATCGTAAGCATCTGAAAAAATTTTTGAGGCCTAGTAATGGCAAGTGGCCCCTCATGGAACGATGGTTTTCTTATTTGTTGAAAAGTGCTTAGGGGAATTTTTGTTATTCAATCCAAAAAAAAGATTAATATTTTAATTCATAAAATGTGTATTTTTTTTACAATTTTGGATGTTTTTTAGTATTCCACCCTTGTTTAGTGGTTGTTCTATATAAGGAAACCCAAGTCATTTGTAATATCTCTCGTAGTCATTTGGAGCTCCTGAATTCTCTTGAATAAGTCATTTGCAATCAAATTCTTACTTATTCTTTTGCTTTTATTTCAAGTTCAAGACTTAAGAAGGGAGGAGAGAGAAACATTTCCTAGAGAGAGAAAATACCCCCAGGAGCCCTCACTCCCTAGAGCCCCCAAAGTTCCAACTACTGTAGGATCCCCAACTCCCAATCCCATACTCCCTAGAACTTCTAGCTTCCATACACCTTAGAACTCATAGCTTCCAATCCTACTTCATACACCCTACACCCTACATTAGTTATCCTACACCTCAACCTACACCCTACACCATAATTTACCATACACCTTAGTTTCTATACCCCACTCCTCAACCGAACTTATATAAAACATGCACCTAAGCCCTGGACCTTAGTTTTGACCCACAAAGGCTAAGACCTTTCTCTCTCATGTGCATACAAAGAGACTGATGAAGATGCACCTAGGCTCAAAAGCTCATTCTAGGTCTACTCTCTCTCCTCTCTCTCTCTCTCTCCCTTTCACTCTCTCTTTCTTTTCATTCTCTTTTTCTCTCTTCCTTTCCCTCGCTTCTCCTTCTCTCTTTCTTTCTCTCTCTTCTCTCTTTCTTTCTCTCTCTTCTCTCTTTCTTTCTCTCTCTTCTCTCTTTCTTTCTCTTTATTTCTTTCTCTCTCTTTTCTCTTTCTTTCTCTCTCCTCTCTCTTGCTCGGACTTAGGGCGAGTCCGAGCACCCCATCTTCTTTCTTTCTTTGTCTCTTTCTCTTTTCCTTGTTATACGTCATTTTTGACGTACTTACATCTCCCACACGAATAAAGAGAGAGCTGGTAACAACTTGGTCATGCTGGTACTCAAAATATTGATAAACCAAAGTTGTGCCACGAAATAAGTCTCGAACTAAGCAAACTGAGAGGAATGATATCACGTCATGGAGAGATATTACAACTGTGGCCCTGTGTTAGCAACTTTAGGACAGTATCAGACCACCCCCATCGTACTGAGAATGTCAAAAAACTCCTGAGGACAAACTTTGCGCTCAATCGGACCACCCAAGACGGGTCTACGTCCATACGGCCTCAAGACGGGTTGGCTGTACACTATCGCGGTGCGGCTTCACTGAACCAATTCCCAAGCACGGAGACTGCAACATTGCATCTCGTGATGAACTTTAAGAATCCACAGTACCTTCACTTAGAACCAGAAAAATTTCAGACTTTGATATGTTCTAGAACACGGCAACCCTATCATTTTGACTTAGGGCATTCACTATGGCATGACCCAGAGTCAAAATTCTTTTAAAAATATGGTGACCAAAAAACTTGAAAAATTAGGGTTTTTAAGCAGAAGACTGTTGGAAGGTATTTTTCATCAAAATGGGACCCCGCTCTATAAACCCTAGCAAATAGTAGAAATTTCGATAGTCTCAGAATAGCCTTGGAATTGACCAAGATCTTCATAAGGTCTCTCAAAAGTCTCTTGCCAAGTTTTGTTGTAGTCCAACATGTCTAAGGTAGTGTAGACTGAGAAACAGTTCCAATAGAATTGGCCTCCAGCACCCCGAAACGGTCCCTATAACTAGAGCTACATTTTTTATGTTTCAAATTGTTATGGAACCACCACCATTAGATCCGACACGGTTGAAAACCCCTAGGGGTCAAATTTCAGCTCGAATGGACACTTCAGGTTGATGTTATAGGCAAAAGAGTGAAATAGGAAGGGCCACACGCTATTCTCGTGCGGCCACCCTGCAACTCCAAACCATGGAAGGGACAGTCACTATCAGTGAATTTTGATGCTATAATCTCACTCTTCCCAACTCGGATTGCACTCAAATTTTGTGAGCATGTACGTCTAGTCAAGACGAGCGATTCGATATGTGGCACGCCCCATGACGACACCCGAGCATGAAGAAAAGCTAGAGAGAAGTTATTAATCCATGAAGAAAGTGCAGAAAATTCAGCAGCATCGTGGCTCCCTCGAGCGGCCAGATCACGTCTCTTGTGAGCCCGATCATCACGAGACCAATTCCATCATGCGCGTAAGGTCTCGGGCTATTACTTACCTGAACCCCATACATGATGAATGGTTGGATTTTGTACAAAAAGCCGACGAAGCGACTGCAAATTTCGTCGCCAGAAATCTAGATTCCAGCCAAAATTTGAAAGCTGTAAAATCTTCGTTCCGGCAGGGGATCGAGCTGCATTTGTTGCCCCGCGATCGTAATGGCATGCTCAGGGTAATTCAATGAAGAAATCACTGAAAAACATCAAGGAACGAGTACACTATTAATCTAAAATTTCAAGATCCAATCAAATTTCAAGTCACATGATCGTGCACTAAAAACATGATCCATGGCTCGAAGTTGGTATCAAATCGATTGCCATGCCGAGCCCTACAAGAAAACAATCATCTTGCGATCAACCGGGTATTAGAATGACCCCGGATCAGCCATGCAAAATCACACAAGTTCTAGGGCAACACATGGACTGTTTTAGAGTTCCATGAATTGTTAAGAAGGGACAAATCTATCATTTTGTACCGTATTTTCTAATTTCTTTTAATTCAATTTAATCTTAATTTCTAGCAATTAGGGTTGTTTTTGATCATCCACCCGTGTTTGAGGCAAATTCTATATATATGTACCAACATTGTACGGACCAAAAGACTCAACCTTTCACAAAAAGAGAGAGTTTTTACTTAATACAAGTTTCTCTTTCTTCTCATTGTTGAGTCACGTTTGAGAGAGAGAGTGAGGTGAGAGAAATTTTTTAACCGGTACCCTTAGGTTCGAGGTAAATCCTCTCTCTTTCTTTTCCTTTTCTTCTTCCCTCTCTTTTCTTTCCTCTCTTCTTTCTCTTATCCGTCTGAGTTCCTCGCAGGGGTCATGCACAGCAGTGGCAATGCCGTGCATGCCTCCCTTGAGGTCATACAGGTTGCGCATGACGATGGCAGCCCCATGCGTGAGTCTCCTTCTCCTTCTTTTCTTCGATCTCTTTTGTCTAGTTGGGCCTGTAGATGACATTGTCCATTGCTGTCCACAGACGTAGTTTGGACGTCTTAGTGAAGAACCCAGATGGCGAAACTCGTTGCCGCTCATAGGGGTCCTTCCATGTTGCTCGTTTATAGTACATGGTGATACCCATCACCGCCCACTATCGGCCTCTGCAACATCTACCACCGTCTGCGCTCTTCCTTAGCATGTTCGACGCTCACCGACGTCCTTCCTGCATCCCACGCCTATCGCCATGTGCCTTTTGAGGATTACCGTCGCACGCTTCACGAATGACCATCGCCACACGCTTCATCAAAAACTATTGCCGCCCGCACAGGGGCGTGTTCTTTTTCTTATGTTGCAAATGGCGATGCCTTGCACCGTTGATAGTTCATTTCTCACTCTCTAGTCATGAGCAGTAGTGTCGAGTGCCTCCCAAGGGCCACGACACTGCTATTCCATGATCGTGAACGACAACGCCTAAAGCCGTCGGGACCTCATCTCTCTGCTATCTCCTCTCTTCATTTCATTCTCTAGTCTCTTCTCGCTTGATTGAGGATAGACTTATCCTAGCAACGCCATATTGGTCTCGGTTTAGAGTAGCATTCCCACTGTGCTGGTTCTCAGAACCATGCCCATCTTGCTACCACTTCGAGTCGATGACTTCCTGGCTGCAATGCTAGTCTCGTCTCTTTGTCAAGTTTTCTTCCCTTTTCTATCTTTATTTGAACCTTATGCTTCATCACCCTCTTGTGTGAATGTACGCTGCCTTAAGATAAGGGTGGGTCTCTTTGACCCACTTGTCTTACAAATTAACCATAGAAGTGTTGTGAAGAAAACAAGAGGATTGTCGGTCAAGGGACGTGATTCTAAACTAGCTAAAGTAGCTGGGAGGCTTTCTTCGTAATCTAAGAGGGCACCCATGTGAGCCAGCCCGAGTAAGTCCTGAACCCACCTTCAATTCCTCTCTCATCGGTTGGTATACCTGCCCTTGCTCTCGAGCAAGGTGATGAGAGAGAGATCTCAAATCATGGGTTTGCTAGAAACCTGAGATACGTGCTGCCAAATCATCCAGATCCGGAGGGAGAGAATGAGGCACCTAACCAAAGACATCTTGAACCTCGTGAAGCACAGCTCAAAATCCGTGTATGAGATTGTCCCGAGGATGAGTTCAATGCAACCACCTCACGAAGAGCTGCAAACTGGTATAAATATTATATTTGATCCAAGGCCCGATAAGTACAAATCCTCAGCTTACTGAAAAAGCAAGCCCGCTTGTTCGTTGGAATCCCTTTTTCTGGTTAGAAAATGTCGCAAGTGAAGACCAAAACAGACCAAACTTAGTGAAAAACGACTGTCACAGTCTCCTATTTTGTATGCAAGAAAAATGAAGACTCAAAGCATCACAGGTCGAATGGCATTAACGATCGAAGTTCATGAATCTGGCTGCATTCCACCACATAGGAAAACGCTGCCTTAACATGACTAATGGGCATCAAAATGCTCATAATCGAACAAGCATTGAGGATATAACGACAAATCGGCTAAACCATCGCTACAAGTCCATGGAAAAGCTTCCAAGATTTGGCAATGGCAGGAGGACCCTCAAGCTTAGCATAAAAGATCTTAGGGGCATTTTGGTCATTGTACTTAATTTTTTATTTTAATTTCTTTAATTGTAATTAAGTTTTTCTTTTGAGCGTCACCCCTATTTGGTGAATCCTCTATATAAGAAAGCTCAAGTCACTTGTAAAAGGGCAGATTATTGAGCATCATTTATCGCTAAAACAGAGGTATAACACATGTTTTCACTCGTCTTTTGCTTTTGAACTCTTAATCCTGTTGAGAGGAGAGATAAAACTCTTTAAGAGAGGGAAAATACCCCTGAGTATGCAGTCCCATCCTTACCAGAGCGAGAAAACATCCCCGCTTGAACATAAACATTCTCTTTCTCTCAAGCAGGGTCACCTCACGTGCCCTCTCTCTCTCTCCTTCTCTCTCTCTCTCTCTCTCTCTCTTATTTGCCCCAGCAGTAGTTCGCGCCCACTAGAGACGCGCGGTCACGAGAGAGCCTATGAGCAAGCCCATGAGCGTCAATCCTCAGATTCTCTCGCACCCTTTTAAGCCAGCTAACCAGTCCCCCTCTAAGAGGGAACCATCACGAAAGGGGGATAATCGAGCCTTATTGCAGTTGCACGAGAGAGAGAGAGAGAGAGAGAGAGAGAGAGAGAGAGAGAGAGAGAGAGAGAGAGAGAGAGAGAGAGACCTTTTGACCTGAAGAGAGTGTTTGAGGGAATTTTTCAAGACGTGTATCTCTGATGCGAATAAGGAGAAAGCAGTTCCTGACCTGGGCCCGCAGGTACCAAAATGGCTGTGGACTACGGGAGCTATAGGACAGTAAGCCCTAATCAAGAAGTGAAATTCCCAGCAGTTCCAGAATGGCTCAAAAATGTGCTGGAACGTGGCTATGTCTCCTAAAAACACCTGTCAAGTTTCATCGCAATCCGACGAGTTTAAGGCAGTGTAGACAACAAAACAGTTTTGAGAAATTCTGCCTCTATCATGCTGAAAATGGACCCTGAACTACAATACCATTATCAGGTCATCAAACGATCTCTATACCATCGTCGTTGGATTCATAATGCTTGAAAACCCTCGGGTACCAATTTTCGGTGCATTCAGACGCTTCTAGAGAAAATTATTACCAAATTACCCAAAATAGGTAGGTTGTACACTATTACAGTGCACCTTCGATAAATGTTTTGGATAATGCTGGCACTGCCACATATCTGAGAGTGGATTTTCTTATTTCTAGGCATATCAAGCCTTAGATCTGAATTCGTTTTATCCCACTTTCTCTACCACATATTATTTTTATCCGTTTAAGGTGTCAAAATCAAAGAGATCTTCATCAGAAGATTTGTCAAAGTCCGAGAGATCTTCGTCTGATTTTCATCATAAATAGTTTGGCACCCACCATAGGGCATTTTAAGCGTGATCCAAGCACCAAAACACAAGTTTTAGGTGTTGTCTTTTACTGTTTTCAGTCACATAAAGTCTCAAAGATCGACTGTGACTAAGACCCAAGGTTTCGATGCTGTGAAGCCATTCTATCCTAGGCGACACCAGAAGTGTCGCCTGGGTGTTGCCCGGGCGACACCACCAGTGCCACTTAAGTCCAGGGCGACACCACCAGTGTCGCCCAAGTCCAAAAGTCTCAGAATCTTTTGAGAATTTCCAATCTTGTTCCAGGGACTCTTGTGACTGCGCAAAAAATTTCATATCGAAATATAACACTTAAAAAGATAAAAAAATAATAACTTTCTTAATACAGGTTTGTTCTATCTGCACTTTTCTATTTTACTTTATTTTAATTTATTTTATTAGAAATATTATTTTCCCTACTTCTGCAAGTATATTGAAACTTTATTCCATCAGGAAAAATTAAAAAAAATAAAACCAAATACTTCAAGGCCAGGGCAACACACCCCCTTGTTGCCCAAACCAAACGGTCTTAGAATTTTTTGAAAAATTATAATACTGTTCCAGTGACTCTCTTGTGACAGGTCAACAAATTTCAACTCAAAATAAAATTTTTAAAAATACAAAACAAATATTTTTCTTAATACAGGTTTGTTTTATCTGCACTTTTCTGTTTTACTTTATTTCAGTTTATTTCATCAGAAATATTATTTTCCTTGCTTATGCAAGTTTATTGTAACCTTATTTCATCAGGAAAAAAAATAAAATACTTTTTTTTGGGCGACACCAGCAGTGCCGCCCAGGTCTAGGGCGACCGGCCCCCTGTCGCCCTCAAAAGGCCTTACAATTTTTGAAAAATTCGTAGTCCTATTCCAAGGACTCTCATGTGACTTCTCAAAAAAATTTAGATCAAAATAAAATTTTTAAAAATACAAAATAAATATTTTTCTTATGACTAGTCTATTCTATCTGGGCATTTCTGTTTTATTTTAATTTACCTTATTTCATCAAAAATATTATTTTCCTTGCTTCTGCAAGTTTATTGTAACATTATTTCATCAGAAAAAAAAAAAAAAAAAAAAAAATACTTTTTTGGGGCAACACTGGTAGTGCCGCGTAACTTGCAAGGGCAACAACATTAGTGCTGCCTGGGCGACACCACCCGTCTCGCCCAGTTGCAGTGGTCTCAAAACAATTATGGGACCCGATAATTCTCTTTCATAGACTTTTGGCTTCTTGTTCACCAATTTTGGGCTTAAAATAAATTTTTTAAAAATATAAAAAAATATTTTGCTATAGATAGTTCTGTTTTGTTTCTGGTTTTAATTGAAATCATGTTTTCCCTGCTTTCACCATGCTTAATTTAACTGTCCTTCATAAAATTTAAAAAGATAAAAAAATTTAAAACTAAAAAATACATTGAGGGTTGCTTGCAGTCTTCCTGAACCATGTCCCATTTGAGTCACCCTCGACTCGGGCCGCGCTCAACTCCCACGACTCAAAACTATATGACCATGGTCTGAACTATATGACCATAAACTATTGAGGTCTAGTTGCCTGACCTTAAACTACAAAGTCCTTATCATATGACTTGAAACTTACATCCATGGTCCAACTGTGTAACCTTAAACCATAGTGCACGTCCTGGCCGCATGACGATGAAGGCTTAGCACCATGGTCCAAACTATACGACCCTAAACTGTAGCGGAGGTCTAGTTGCACGACCTCAAACTGCATGGTCTTAGCTGTATGACTTTAAACTATAGAGCTATGGTCCGAGCTACAAGACCTTTAAACTGTAACATGTGGTGTGACAAATGGTGGAGCACGTATACTTCAATAAGATACATCTCATCAAAACCCGCAGCTGAGTTAGAGGTATGCAAGGGTTGTACTCGCCCCCTCACCACAAGAGATTCAAGGCCATTCTTATCCCTTCAACCCCGATGGCATTCATCGGTGCTCTGACCTATCGGGATTCCATGCACACCAATATTCATTAGCCCCGTGGAGTTATAGTGAAGATCATTATCCCTAGTGAAGCCTCTCCCGTTTACCCTCCTCGAAGGGTCACCTCCTTTATCTACTTCTCTTCATATGTGTATAGAATTAACTATCTTTATCCCCAAGGAGTCAGATTGCTGTCCACATACCCACCTCCCATGCAGCCCTACTGACATAGCGACCCGTACTCGGTCCATGCTGCATGACCCTAAACTGTCTAACAAAGGCAAAGGTTCAAAGAAGTGACTATTGGAAGACAGCCATTGTTGGGTGGGTGAGAGCTGTGAAAGGGAGATTGGAGAAGGCACCATTGTTGTTTATGTCAGTGGGTCCATCACCATTGCATTGTAGTCATAAGGATGCATGGGAATTTATGCATGTGAAATGAGCAAGGAAAGTGTATGTGATGTAGAAAATTCTTCTGCCTTTTTTACTGAAACTTGGGGTTTTGTTCTATAATGGAAGTGGATGCTAAGATTGAATGTATGATTCTTAGATTATGTAATATATGTATGTTATGTGTGTTCATTGTGAAAGAATGGTTGTTAGCATGTTCTTCACCATGAAATGAAGGCCATGGAATGTGTTCTTGAGACATGTTATATGCCACTGTGAAATTCCAAAAATATATGTGTTATTGAAATAGGCTTTTGAGCAGTCAAATGGGGTCTGATTGAACTCAAATTACCACCATTGGAAATAGTATGAGTCTAATTAAATGATCTTTTTTTAATACTGTTGAAATTCTTTACAAAAATGAAATTATATTTCAAAATGAGAAGGTATATTACTGTTGACTGTTTTCCTAAATTTTTCACTAATACCACTGTGGTCACAAATTTTAACTAATCAAACGAAGTCCATTTTCAATAAGACCACAACCATTTGAAAGATCTTTGAATGAGCTAAAATTTACATGTAGTGATCTGGGTTTCGTGCTTCAAAACCAAAGATGGACTCTCCACTATAGCCCCATGATAGAGGCTGCAATGTGGAATGAGACTATCGCCATTGTGCTCATAATGTTAAGAAACCCTTGAGGACCAAATTTAGGCTCAATCCTACCCCTCTAGAAGGATCTATGCTCATGCGGCCTCGCGATTGGTGGGTTTTGCCTTAGTGCGATGTGGCTTCACCAAACCAGTCCCGGGAAAGGGCCTGCGTCAATATTTTCTGGTGTCAACTTCTCCAACTGATGGCTCCATCCTCTAAAATCAGACCAAGCTCAAATGTTGACATGTTCTAGATCATGTCAGCCTCGTCATTTTGACCTAAGGCACTTACAGTAGCGTGACCGAGAACCCCTACTACTTTGATAAGAAAGGCAGCTGGAGAAACCAGGGCCGGGAAAAAGAAAAACAAGCACCGGATTTGGTGAAGCATAGCTCGAAATCTAGGTCATGGATTGACAAGAGGAAGAGATCAAAAGAACCACCTCACATAGAGCTACATTCTGGTGTAAACCAAACATTCAATGCCTTATTCAATGAATGTGAGTCCTCAGGTTACCAAAGAAGCAAATCCACTCGATTGCCAAAACCCCCTTCTCCGGTAACCTTCCAAAACAACGGAAGACACAAATCTGCACCAAATCAGCCCCTACTTGATGCAAAACAACTGCAATGACCTCCTCTCTGAGTTGCAAGCAGAGCCAGAAGTCAGCAAACAAAGTTCATAAAACTGGCTCGACATTCACCTCGGGTAAGAGGGCCACCACAACACGATTGTAGGGCATCAAAATGCTCACAATCGAAAGGAGAACGCAGATATGATGCTGAAAAAGATGAACAATTGCAACAAGTTGCAGAACTGGCTTCCAAGGTCTTTCCATGGCAAAGTAGCCTGCATGCACGAACAATCTCATCATTTGGGCAAAAGATCGCAAGAGGGCATTTTGGTCATTTGCATCTAATTTTGGATTTGTTTTCAATTATTTTAATTGTAATTAATCATGGCTTTTGGGTATTCACCCCTCTTTGGTCAATCCTCTATATGGGCAAGCTCAATTCATTTATATAGGAGGAGGAAATAGCTCCAAAAGGTTCCCTTTTTTGAAGCTCCAATACCCTCAAGGGCTGGGAAGAATCGAGGTTAGTTCATTATTGCTTTGTCTCATTCTATGAGCCCATAGCCTGTCGCGCGGGTCATCCAATTTCCCCTAAGCATAAGAACTCCTTCTCTCCCTCTCTCTTCCTCTTGCTTCTGCACGAGTGACCTCGTTCGCGCACGCATCATGTTGTCCGCCTGCGCGCCCGCGGACGTGTCCTAGCCCACAAGACTCTTTCCTCGGCTTCTATCCACACCCCTTTTAGTGGTCTGCAAACCCTTCCAAGAAGGGAATCCAGGGAGGAGGGACATCAGGATCTCATCCTTATAGCATGGAGAGAGTGAAAAGAGAGAGAGAGGTTGAGAACCTGAGGAGGGCCCGTCCAAACCACGCTGCCAAACAGCTGGAGGGCTTCATAATTTCCCTAATAGGGTCATCCGCTCGGGCGTGTCCTCAATCCCCCAAGCTGCGTATGAGCGGCTCGCTCTCCAGTTGCAAAAATCTCTCACTATCAGCCTCGTATCCGCAAGCAGGAGGGCTAACACGACCACAGCGTGACAGACCTCCAAAGTTGTTCGAGAGATGGTTTCCTCATCCTTGCGAAGGAGGGAACTAGGATCCCACCGCATCAACTAGTGACTCCACTGGGGAACGCATCACCCTATCGTAGACTCGAGTTGTGTCCAGGTACCAATCTCTCTAACCTCTCTTTCCACTCTTGCTATGGGATCCATTCATTCCTCTTTCCTCCGAGTCGGGGAGTTTTATATCCCCATACCCATGGCTGCTTAGGAAGAGTCTCGACCGTTCGGTCCTCCCTCCCCTGTATGTCCACTTTACGGTCATGCTGGCCCAACTGTCTCGGTGGCAACTAGGGAAGATCAGGGCACAGGCCCTCAGGTACCTTGCCCCACATCCCCCGGTGTTGAGAGGGAGTCCCTTAGCCCCCGTGGTGTTGGCGACTTTATCATTCCTCCTTACTTGGTTGGTCCTAACGGGGACCCTATTGCCACGGGTAGCCAAAGGGTGAACCTGCCTGTGCCATAGAAGGGTGTCGCAAAACTGACACCCCCGCGTACACACCACATGCTGACAATCACCATGTTGCCTTGAGCAGTTACTCCACCATGCACACCCACGTCTATAAACTCCCTGGCAGCCATAATAATGAATCAGGGCAAGCGGCAGCCTACCCGGTCCCTCAAATAGTTTCGGGTCACTTCCACTTCTAGCCCGGACATAGCACTAGTGGCCCTGATGCCACCCGTGCTATGCATGTTAGCCTCACGGCTTGGGGCAGCCCAAAGGTCGGCCCCTTTGGGCTGCCCCAAGCGGAACACGACTTCCAAGACCATAGAAAGTTCTTCAATCGAACGCACATGCATACAGGAGGGCCAATAGCGTCACTGGCTAAACGAGCGGTTGTCACACACACTCCGCCCCTCACTACATGCGGGATTGGCGTTGCGACTGTCCTGGAAACTACTGTGGGGCATGCACATACATGTAGCTCCAAGGAGGTCCTCGGCTGTGGAAAGAGATGAGTACCCGTCACCCCATCCATCACTATAGTGCCACTCACTGCGTGGTACTCAAAGAAGTTCCCTCCGAGCATTATCCTCTCCATGTCGCGCCTCATGAGTCCATGAGCCACCCCTCGGTTCAAGATCCAAATGGGAAAGTCGTTGCTCGTGGCCCTTGGCCGCGTCATTTTTCCCACCAGTGGTTCTCAAACTCCACTGCCACCCATAGAGCCCCTGTTTCCATGGTGTCGCACTCTACTTAGTTTGTCGACTTCGCTTGTGCATCGATAAAGCGGGCCTACTGAGAAGAGGACTGGACCTGATTTTAGTTATGGGGGAAGATCTACTGAGGCCTGTTTCTCAAACAAGTTAGGGGAACGGAAGTTCCCCTCCTCCCTTGACAAGATGTCTCTTGCCGCAAAGTGCCTTGTTGGCCAGAACCGGTGCCACCTCCTACAGGATATGGAGGGACCCGAGGAAGATGGCATCACCCACTCTAATGTTGTCAGGGCGTAAGAAGATGACCCAACCTCGCTAGACCTTCAGCCTCAAGGCCGTCAAGAGCCAGCGGAGGAAGAGGGGCCCCAAAGTCTCCAAGCGCCAAGCCGAATGATGGGCCGCCCACTCGGTCGCCCTGAATGCATACTTACTCGGGCCCTCAAGCAAGCCCTAGCACAGACGGGGCAAGACTAACCGTTGCACTCGGGGGTCCTCGACCGGAGTATGAAGAGGTTCAGAGTCACCCCTCCCTTCGAGTTCCCTAACTTGGATCGACCTGTCGAGGTCATGATGGTAGGTCAGGATGGGGAGGAGCTCGAAATCTCGACAAACCGCTTTGAGAACCTCCTGAACAACATTTTGGACAGGATCAAAGGACTTGAGGGGGACATTGTCGACCGTCTCCTCCCTCCAAGAAACCTACTCTTCCCTTGAATCGCCACTTGGAGAGGAAGAAAGACCTCAGCCTCCCCCTCCTACTCTAGCGTTAAGGTCTCCAAATCCCCCCCCCCCCCCACCCCCGCTCTCTGAAGTCCAACTAGATGCGGCTACTCAGGCAATGCCGTCGAAGTTTACCCAAGAGGATGTCGAACAGATGATTAATAGAAGCATTTAAGAGCTTCAACTCTCAAAAACGCAGGACAACCTCTCATATCAAAAGTCTTTTCCACCATCTATTGACAAGGTTCCCTTCCCTGTCGGGTACCAAAAGGGAAGGTTGCCAAATTTTGATGGCACGGGCTCGCTGCAACAGCACATAGCCCACTTCATGTCGGTCTGTTAAAAGTCAGCCTAAGACTCCAGATTGCTGCTTTGGCAGTTCGTGAAGACCCTGGTCGGGCCTGCCTTCAATATGTATGTGCACTTGCTGCCCAACTCGGTCCACTCCTGGTAGGAGATGGAACTACTCTTCTACAAGCGCTTATATGAAGAAGAGCTGGATGTACAAGCCATAGAAGTCCTTACTCTGACCCAAAACTCGACGGGTCCGTGGGCCAATATATCCAATGGTCGAAGGACCTCGAAGCATGTCAGACCAGCCCGAGCGAGGTGGAGGCTGTCCAGGCATGCATTAGAAACATGAGGAAAGAAATCGCCCTTCATGTTGAGGCATCTAAGACGACCACTATCTCCGAAATGATCACTAAGGTAGCTAAGATTGAAAGACTGCTGATGCATCATGGCGGATACTCTGCCCAAGCTTCTACAGGGGGCCAATTTCGTGGCAGCTGACCCAGCCCCCGTGCCGGCCAGTCAAAAAACCTGATTAGCGCAGCTGTCACGACCACCACATGACCCACATCTAACGTAACCCCATTACGAATGTTGGACACCTCCTGGGGACTGCAACCGTGGGTCCAGGGGTTGACACAACAGTAGCCACCCCAAAAGTAGGACTATAACAGGGTACCCCCACCACAAAGCTATCACCGAATAGAAGAGTTCAGGTGGAAGCTCAATCAACAGTACAGCTTCAACAGGGCATGGGGACCCTCCTTACGGTGGTAATTGAGCAAGACATGGCAAACGGCGGGACCACGTAGAATGGATTGATCATCCAAACTATAGCACGTTCCACCAAATGCTAAGGCACCTTATCAAGGACTGCATCTAGCTCAAAGCCTTCTTGAGGTCCTCCAAATTGATCTACCCTCTGTCTCCAAGGCTTCGCCCCCATGGCAGATCTATCATGCCTGCCGAAGACTGAAGGGCACAAGTGGCTGGTTGGGTGCCTCGATCTCGCCCTCTAGATCTGGACGAATCTATGGCATGTATCTCTGGTTTCAGGGGAACTCGGGACTTGAGATTGCTCTCTCGGGAACCTTGCTCAAGAACAAGGGTAGGTGGACCAATCGATGAGAGAGGAATTTAAGGCAGGTTTGACCTACTCGGGCTGGCTCGCGTGAGCTCCCTCTTAGATCATGTAGAAAGCCCCCTAGTCGTAAAACTGGTTCGAAATCACCTCCCTTTGCCTGTACTCTCATGTTTATGCAATCACACACATATGGAAAATGTTATAAGACAAGTGGGTCAATAGACCCAACCTTGCCTTCTTGGGGATTGTACATGGGCGTGCACATTTAAAAAGAGGAAGAGAAGAATGAGAGAAGAAAGATTGGGATTAGAAGAATTTGACTAGACGGTGAGGCTGACACAATGATTAAACAGGTAAGTAATTGACCTGGCGTGGAAGTAAAATGGGCTTGGTAACTCAAACCGGCTCAACAAAATTACTATTAGACAACAATACAATTACCGACTAGCTAGACACAATGACTAAAGTGGGCACAATAACTCTGACCAGCGCAATGACATTACGTCTAAATGACAAGACTACCATGAAAGGCTAATCTAGACCCCTCTTAACCAAATGAAAGAATAAAAGAAAGAATAGAGATCAGAGAGAGAGAGAAAAGAAGAAGGATACGAGAAGATGAAGAGAATAGAAAGAAGGGAAAAAAGAGAAGGAAAAGAGAAGAAGAGCATGAGAGAGGATAGAAAAGAAAAGGTAAAGAAAGACACAGACGTTAATGAGAGAAGGAGAGAAAGAACTTAGACGACACTGTATCCCCGCCAACTGTGACGAGTAGGGAGGAGAAAGAAAATACACAGGCGATGGTGCACTTCCATCAACTGTGACAGAAGGAAGGGAAGAGAAGACACAGGCAACGCTGAACCTTCGTCGGCTGTGTTAGAAGAAGAAGAAAGAGAAGCCACAGGCGGTGCTAAGCCTTTGTCGGCTGTGGTGGAAGAAGAAGAAAAAGAAGACACAAGCGGCACTAAGCGTTCATCAGCTGTGGTGGAAGAAGAAGAAAGAGAAGACACAGGTGGCGCTAAGCCTTCGCCAACTGTGGTGGAAGAAGAAGAAAGAGAAGACACAGGCGACGCTAAGCCTTCTCTGGCTGTGTTAAAAGAAGAAGATAGAGAAGACATAGATGGCGCTGAGCATTCACCGGTAACATTAGAAGAAGACAAGAGATAGAGCACAGACGACAATGGACTTCATTGTCTGGGACACAAGAGAGATGATAGAGAGCACAGACGAGAAGAGAGGAGGAGAGAGAAAGTTACCTTATCGAGGGGTACGGCCCTTTTCTTCTCTCTCCTCTCTCTCTCTCCAAGATACATCCATGAACTTAAGCAAGAATTGAAATATTTATTGAAAATTGAAGCTTTGAACCAAGGGTCCTTTACAATAAGGTTTAGCATGTTTATATAGAATTTGGCCCAAACATGGGTGTACGCCTAAAAAGTACCTAAATTTGAAGATAATTACAATTTAATTGAATTAGAAGAAATTCTAAAAATAGGTGTAAAAGACTATTTTGCCCCTACCTAACAATGTGTGGAATTCTAGAACAGTCCCTGTTGTTGCCCAAGAACTTGTGTGATCTTCTAGGATTGATCCAGGGTTGCTCTGATGCCCGTTTGATCGAAAGATGAATGTTTGCTTGTAGCGCTCAACGTGGCGATCGATTGACACCAACTTTGAGCCATGCATTATGTTTTTAAGCCATGATCATGAAACTTGAAATTTGCCTGAATCTTGAAAGCTTTGAATCAATAGTGGGCTCGTTTCTTCACTGAATCACACTGAGCATTCTGTCACGATCACGTTGTGATAAATGTTGCTAGATTTCCTGTCCGGACAAAGATTTCGTCGTCCGGAGTTTTTGGCCGAAATCTTGAAATCCGGTGGCTGAAATTTACATTAGCTTCGATGCCTTCGTGTGTGAAATCCAACTGTTCATCATATAGGGGGATTGAACCAGAGATAGCCTTAGACCTTATGCACATAATGCAGTTGATTTTGTGTCGATCGGCTACATGAGCGTCATGATTTAGCCGCTCGAGTGAGGCATGCTGATGCTAATTTTTTTGAAATTGTTTTCATGGAGCAGTAGTTTCTCTCTAGTTTTTCTCCCTACTCGAGCATTGTCATGGGGCGTACCACATATCGAAACACTCATCTTGACGAGATGAACACGCTCACAGAATTTGAGCACGATCCGACTCGAATCAAGTGAGATATGGGCCACGAAAGTCACTGCCCGTGATTGTGAAAATAGCCACTTTTAATGGTGTTTTGGTGTAAGGTGGCCACACAAGAATTGTGTGCGGCCTACCCCTTTTCAGTATTTTACCTATAACTTTGTCCTGAAGTGCCCGATTAAGTCGAAAGTTGAACCATTGGGGTTTTCGACCATGTCGGATCCAATGAAGATTGTCCCACAGCAGTTTGATGCACCAAAAATATAGCTCTAGTTAAAGGGTCCATTTTAGGGTGATAGAGGCCAATTTTTTCGAAATTTTATTCTTTGTGTTCAATGCGTTAGAAATGTCAGAATAAGACAAAAACTGACCGGTGGTCTTTGGGAGTGCTTATGAAGATTTAGACCAGTTCTGAGGTAATTCTGAGAGTGTCAAAATTTCCTCTGTTTTGTCAAGTTTTATTGACCTGCTTCCTCTTTATTCCGCATCAGGGACTAAGGTGCTGAAAAATGTGTTAAAAAATCTTGCCCCTCCGAATGTTGTGCTTCGAGAGAAGTGAGAAGGACAACATTCAAAAATTTCCTTCATCTTTATTACTTTTTTCTTCCTAGCCATAGGACCACGTGAACGTCAAGGAGATTAACGCAATGCTGCAACTAGGATGCTCAGACGTTTAGATGCAATGTACAAGTCCATCCGTAGAGACTTTAGGGAGAGAAGAGACTTTTTGAGGGATCTTGTCGAAGTCCTCACCCTCCTGTGAACTGTTTATGTTTATGAAGCTGAGGATTTTGTACGGACCTCATTAGTCAGAATCAGGCCCGTCTGGCAGTCGAGTGCCATGTTAAAGGGTATTTTTCCCATTTAGTCTGGGTTTTTTTAGTCTTGATTGACACTGTTTGTGCTACACTAGGTTTGCTTTTGACAATCAGGATACCTTTGTAGGCTCCATCTGCTGGTTCTAGTTGGGGGCATTTTGTTAGCCTGTCTCAAAAGTCTGGGCCTGTCAGCTAGAGGGAATTGTGGCAAGGCAGACTGAAGTCTCTGGCAGATTTGCCCTGGCTTTGTCAGTTTCTTGCCTTCGTAGTGGTCTTTAGCATGTTTGGTGTGTGTTTGTGACCTTGTGGGAATAATGTTCTTCCTCATGAGACTCGTCTTACCTTCTGGGTGAGTATTCTATCTTTCGAGTCCTTTTTGCGAATGGACTCAGGCTGTCGGAATCTTTTCCTTGAAGCTCATATTTTGGGGTCCTGATATTGTGACACCAGGGATTTTTTTATTAAAGTGTCGGCTGAAGCCACCTATTGAGGATAATGAGCTACAGTATGAGTATGACTCCTACTAAGGATGAGAAGTCACGACTTGAATTGAACGACCTAGGTAACACTTCATTGGGGATAATAGGTCACGGTCAAGTTGCAACTTCATTGGGGATAACAATAATAGGACACGCACAACTTTAGCATGGGGTGTGCGGCGATGATCATTTCTTGAGCACTCAGCTGATGCTGAGTCGTTTGAAAACACAACCGACGCTGAGGTCGTCCAATACCTTTCTTGAATACCTCGACGACATTGAGGTTTAAAACATGTAACCGGCGCTAAGGGCAGTCGTGCTAGCTCTTGAACACAACAGATGCTGAGTTGTTGAGAACACATGCGGCGTTAATTTTTTAAAAACACAGCCAGCTCTGGGTAGTTTCGACAATATAGCCGGTGCTGGGTGTGGGTTAGTGTTTGGGCCTTGACCCGAGCCTGACCCTTTCATGGTCTCTGTTTGCATGGGAATTCACGGGCAGCGATAAAACTTTGCTCAGGCCTTGGGTCAAAGCCCGACTCAACCCAGCATCGTTTGGCCTTCTAGAATGGGTTTGCCATTCCCTGTTTTGTGAAGGACATTTTGAGGGAAGTTCCACCTATATAAAGGGGGTAACCCCCATTTGTACTGTTTCACAAAGGGTAAAAACAACTTAAGGTAAAAATTGTCTTCAACGGTGAGGGTGAGGGTTTCCGATGAGGGCTTCGGTGAGCACGCAAGGGATTCCAACAAGATTTAGCAAGAGTTTGCGGGCAAGTAGGGACAGGTTCCAACAAGAAAGGCCAAGAATTTTTGGAGTTGTAGGAGTTTGCAGGGAGTTCATTGGGGAAACAGGGAACCCCGGCTGTGGTTTTGAGGGTTCTAGCAATGGGAGGAAGAGGCGAGAATTGCAGCAGAGGGCTGCCCAAGGACTTCTGCTGATTTTGGAAATGTTTTGGTGGACATAAGTGGTTTCTTGATGTCTTGGAGGAAGTCGAAGACGGTTTTCAGCAGTGGAAGGAAGAGGTGGGAATTGCAGTAGTGGGCTACAGGGCTTTCCACTGGTTTTGGTAAATCTTCGGTTGGTGTAAGTGGTTTCCCGATGTCTTGAGGAAAGGTGGTAGAGGGTTTCTAGTTGCGGAAGGGAGTTTTCGACAAGAACCCGAAGGTCACAGGGAGACAGACTGTCACTGGAGGTGGACCGTCATGGGGAAGACGAACGGTGATGAATCCACACGTGTGAGGACGTGTGTCAGGCCAGGATGTGGCGACAGTTCTCAGGTGGCGTGACAGAGCTCGAGGTGACACGTGTAGAATCAATAGTACGTGTGGGAAATTTGAACCCGAGCAGCAATTGTCCTTTGAGAACACAGTCGGCGCTAAGCCTTGAGTGCACAACCGGCACTTGACCTCTTGAAAGTACACCTAGCGTTAGGCCTTTGGAGACACAGTCAACACTAAGCTTCCTTAATTCAACCGACATTAGGCTTTTGAAGATACGACCAGTGTTAGGCTTTTGAAAACACAACCAGCGCCAACTGAGGATACACAGCCGGGGCTGGTCCTCTAAAGACACAGCCGGTGCTTTGACTAGTGACTTAGTAATTTTCATTCGGCAGTGTATCCTTAAATATTTTATAATGGCTGAGTCTTCTTACAGAATTCCCGACATAAAGAACCTTCTAAGGGGTGGGGAGGTTGGTTCCAATGAATTCACTAGTGAGGCTCTATAACAGAGCAAGGCCATTTGGCTGACAAAGCCAGTATGCAAACCAGAGTGGCCTCTTAGTGTCACTTTTATCACTGAACTAGTTCGTTTTGAAGTTCAAGAGGAAAATATAGACAATGTAAGTATTGAACAAGGGGTGGCGCTCCTTCATTTTATGCATAGGAAAGCGAATGGTGCAAACAAAGGGACTAACATGATTAGGCAAAGTTCTTAAAGTACAGGGGGAGCACCAATATTTAAAGGGATACTCTTCCTAGACCACCAGGGTGTTGGTGTCACACAGAAGCATTCTTGAATGCTTCTCTGCTAGTAGTGGTTCAATGTTCGGCTAGCTACTATGATCGGTGCTCCAACATTGTCAAGGTATTGCTGGAGCATGGAGCCATGTTAGCAACACGTGCCTTCTTGGACATGGGGAAGTAGGAATCTCCTTATTAGATCTTCATCTCATTAGGGGCCTTCCGTTGATTGGGGCCATGTACGACAAGTTTGTGCCCCAAAAGTCAGTCATCTTTGATGGTGCTAGCTTGGGGGAAGAGGAGCCACCTGCTAGTCTTCAAAAGATTTTCAATGGTTACTAATTGCTCCATGTCAAGTCTAACAATGTTCTGGTAACCATTATCGAATGGGTAAAATTCTTTTGTTGTTGTTGTGCTAGAATTACTGTGCCGGCTTTATTGCCACAACAGACTAACCATCATGTCTAGCTAGTCAGTATCGGTATTTGACATCTAGTAGTAATTCTGTTGTGCCGGTCTGAGTTACCAAGCCCATTTTACTACCACGCCAGACCAATTACCCACCAGTGTTGGAAGGTATTTTCATCAACATGGGGCCCCAGCTCAATAAAGCCTATCAAATAGTTGAAATTTTGGCAGTCTCAGAATAGCCCTGGAATCGGCCAAGATATTCATAAGGTCACTCAAATGTATCATGCCACATTTCATCGCAGTCCGACCTGTCTAAGGTAATGAGACTGAGAAACAGTTCCAGCAGGATCAAGCTCTAGCACCATGATGGGACCACCACCAATGGATCCGGCACGGTTGAAAACCCTAAGGGGTCAAATTTCAGCCCGAAAGGACACTCCACGCAAAAGAGTGAAACAAGATGAACAACAGGCTATTCTTGTGCGGTCGCCTTGCAACTCCACGCCAAGGAAGGGATAGTCACAACTAGTGAATTTTGATGCTCATATCTCACCTGTCCCAAGTCGAATCGTGCTCAAATATGGTGAGGATGTTTGTCTAGTCAAGATGAGCGATTAGTTATGTAGCATGCCCCTTGACAACACTCGAGCATGAAGAAAAGCTAAAGAGAAGCTGCTGATCCGTGAAGAAAGTGCAAGAAATTTAACAGCATCATGCCTCGCTCGAGCAGCCAGATCACGTCCCTTGCGAGTCCAATATTCACGAGACCAATTCCATCATGTACGTAAGGTCTCGAGCCATCACTGACCTGAACCCTGTACGTGATGCACGGTTGGATTCTGTACACAAACCCGACAAAGCGACTGTAAATTTCATCACCAAAATTCTAGATTTAGACCAAAATTCCAAAGTTGCAAAATCTTCGTTCAAGCATGGAATCGAGCTGCGGTTATTGCCACACGATCGTAATGCTTTGCTCAGTGTAATTTAATGAAGATATCACCAAAAAACATCAAAGAACGAGTACACTATCGATCCAAAGTTTCAAGATCCATTCAAATTTCAAGTCACATGATCGTGTACTAAAAACACTATCCATGGCTCGAAGTTGGTATCAAATCGATCGTCGTACTGAGCCCTACAAGAAACAATCATCTTACGATCAACCTGGAATCATAACGACCCCGGATCAGCCATGCAAGATCACGTAAGTTCTAGGGAAACACAAAGACTACTCTGAAATTCCACGAATTGTTAGGAAAGGGAAAATTTTCATTTTGCACCCTATTTTCTAATTTGTTTTAATTCAATTTAATCTTAATTTTCAGTAATTAGGGTTACTCTTGATCATCCACCCATGTTTGGGGAAAATTCTATATATACATACCAGCATAGTTTGCACGAGAGGACTCAACCTTTCACAAAAGAGAGTGTTTTTACTTAATATAAGTTTCTCTTTCTTCTCATTGTTTGGTCACGTTTGAGAGATAGAGTGAGGTGAGAGAAACTTTTGACTGGTACCCCTAGGTTCGAGGTAAATCTTCTCTCCCTTCTTTTCCATTTCTTCTTCCCTCTCTATTCTTTCCACTCTTCTCTCCCTTCTCCGTTTGAGTTCCTCGCAAGGGCCATGCACGGCAACGGCACTGTCGTGCATGCCTCCCCTGAGGTCACACAGGTCGTGCATGACAATGGCAACACCATGCATGAGTCTCCTTCTCCTTCTTTTCTTCTATCTCTTTCGTCTAGTGCGGCTTGTAGACGGCGCTGCCCATCGCTGTCCACAAACGTAGCTTTGACATCATAGTGAAGAACCCAGACGATGAAACCCATTGTCGCTCGTAGGGGTCCTTCCCTGTTGTGTGTCTATAGCAAATGGTGATACCCATCGCCACCCGTTATAGGGCTCGGCAACGTCTACAGGTGTCTGCACGCTTCCATCGTGTGTTCGGCATTCATTGCCGTCCTTCTTGCGTCCCACGCCTATCGCCATCGGTCTTGTGAGGATTATCACCGTACGCTTCACAAGTGACCATCGTCATGCGCTTCATCAGAAACTATTGCCGCCCATGCGAGGGCGTATTGTTTTCTTATGTTGTTAATGATGATGCTTAGCGCTGTCTGTAGTTCATTTCTCACTCTCTAGCTATGAGCAGTAGTGTCGAGATCAGCCCAAGGGCAACGATAAAGCTACTCCACGGTCATGAGCGGCAACGTGTAACACCGTCAAGAACTCATCTCTCTGTCGTCTTGTCTCTTCTTTTCATTCTCTTGTCTCTTCTCTCTTGATTGAGGGTAGACTTAGCCTAGCATCGCCATGTCGGTCTTGGTTTCGAGTAGCAATGCCATCGTGCTGGTTCTAAGAACCATGCCCGTCTTGCTACCACTCTGAGTCGATGACTTCCCGGCTGCAATACTAGTTTCATCTCTTTGTCAAGTTTTCTTCCCTTTTTTATCTTTTTTTGAGCCTTACACTTCATCACACTCTCGTGTGACCATACATTTCCCTAAGACAAGGGTGGGTCTCTTTGACCCACTTGTCTTACAAATTAACCATAGAAGTGTTGTGCAGAAAAAAAGGGTTACAGGTCAAGGGAGGTGATTTCGAACCAGCTAAAGAAGTTGGGGGGCTTTCTTCATGATCAAAGAGGGTGCCCACACAATCCAGCCCGAGCGAGTTCTGAACTCACCTTTAATTCCTCTATCATCGGCTGGTATACCTGCCCTTGCTCTCGAGTAAGATTCTAAGAGAGCGATCTCAAATCCTGGGTTCGCAAGAAACCTTAGATATGTGCCACCAGATCATCCAAATTTGAAGGGCAAGATAGAGGCACCTAACCAGCTTGGCGACTCCACTGGGGACTTACTACCCCGTAGTCGGCTCTCTCATATTTGACCAATATCCTCTTTTACTTTCTGCATTAATTTCTACGGCACTAGGGTTGTTCAACCCATTCATTTGAGTCGGGGATTTCCTTATCACCGCATTCATGACCGTCCTAGGGAAGCGAACTGCTCAAGCTTCCTTGCCTACTCTCCTCTTGAGTCAGGACTCACGGTCTGGCTCCCAGGTTCTCACCTGGATCAGTGTGAGAGGGGACTTAAAGTCCCCGCCTTCTTGCTACCTCCCCCTAGTGGACCTTCACCAAGGCCTCTTGCATCGATGGCACATCTGCCACCACACATAACACACACCCTGCTACTAGCAAGTCTCTTGCTGGTCATATTACTGAGGCACACCGGAAGGCTGGGCCCATCACTTCCGCCAAAGGCAAGTGAGTTATTGTCGCTCCTGAGATTTGCCGAAAGGCAGCCCCTTATGCTCCTTCACCACCTTGAACCTTCACACTTAGAGAGTTGGTGCATAGAGGTGGAGGTTTTGAGATTTTCACCCCTCGCACACATCCAAGGGCTAGTGCTCCATCCACTCGAGCCTCACCTCGGGGCAACCCTCAAGTTGCCTTGAGCTCACATCCAAGGTTGGGCCTTCTCGGGTCGAGCCCTACATGTGCCATGCATTTTCTTTCCACAGCCCGGGGCAGCGCTAGTTCTACGCCACCTCGAGCACATGAGGGTCGACCACTCTGTCCTCCCTTTCAACACACACAACTTCACTCTGTTAGAGATGAGCTTCTGCCTTACCCCTCACAAACACAAGCTCATGGGTCTCAACCTCCTCAGGTCGAACCCATTTATTGGGCCCTGGTCAACCCCCAAGTCACTCAGACAAGTAACTCTAAAGGTGCACATGCACCATCTTGGCAGGTTCCATTTCGACCTCAACTCAGATAGAGTCATGAACGATGTCCTTCCTCTGTCACTCTCTAGACACCAGGCAAACACCTCGAGCCTTGGTACTCAAAGGTTTTACCTTAGAGTACCATCTTCAGCTACCCTCAGGTCAGCTATGCACATGGGCCCCATAAAGGACCTCGGGGCAACGACTTGATGTCGGACAAAGGCCTCCAGCCTCCAAGGCAGAAACCCAGGTTGCCTTCCGTCCTTGGACCCAACTCGATGTTCCAGGTCATAGATACGGCCCTTGCGTGTTCGAAGAAGGCGAGGCAGTCTAGGTCTCAGGCTCGATTTTGGAGTGAAGTCCACAACTGTCTCAGGGTCAAGTAGGAGAGAGATCTTCAGATCCTGACTAAAGACGCCTCCAAGGTAGTCGAGGCCACCACCTTTGATGACCTCTTACCTCGTAACCCTTTTCCCTCTTCAAACTCAAGAGCCTGACTGAGTCCTAGAGTATTGCTGGGTCGTCACTACTCAGAAACCATGGTCCCAAGACAGTCAAGAACCGGTCCTCACAAGATCAACATACAAGGCTTGAGTCCAGTTGAGGCAAGCCCAACCCCTCCAAATTGACTTGCCACGCACCACTCGTCGACCTCAGCAGTCTACTGTTCTGCCAGGCTCTGACCCTCTAGAAGAGACAGTCAATTTCATTGTGATCAATGACCTGGACGACGCTCAGGAGGAGCGAATGAACAAGTTCAAGGAAATGATGCAAGCCATCCTTGGAAAGATGGAATGCTTAGAGGCTTCCAGGTCCCCTTCTTCGACCAATTCCCTGACTGGTGAGGACACAATTCCCAAGCAAACTCCTCCATCAGCCTCACCATACAGTTGTACTTCCCACTGGGTCTCCCAAACCAACATAGATGCTATGGTGGACCATAGCCTCAGGAACAAGGCCTCAGGCATGCAGGAGATACTACTCTATCAAACTTTGTACCCTTCGTACATAGACCAAGTACCCTTCCCTCCAAACTATTCAAACGGGAAGCCCCCCTTGTTCAACGGTACTACATCTCTGCACCAGCATATTACTCATTTGCTAACAGCCTGTCCAGAGATAGCAACTGACAGACGACTCATCCTTCTTTAGTTCGTCGAAACTCTTGAAGGGCCAGCCTTCCAGTGGTATGCTCAGCTACCTCCCAACTCGATTCACACATGGTAAGAGATGTAGCAGTTGTTCTACCAATTCTTCTATGAAGTTCAAAGGAACGTGGAGACCATCGAACTCCTCACCCTGATGCAAGACCCTAGTGAGCCGGTTGACAAGTTCATCACCGACTGCAAAGAGTTGGCAACCTTGCATGCCACTCCCATGACCGCGAAGGAAGAGGTTCAGACCTGCATATGGAAAATGCTTCCTGAGATCTCTCTACATGTCGAGGCATCCAATCCACCCTCCATGTTAGAGCTTGTCTCCAAGGCAATTCATATTGAGGGATCATTCGAGCATCATGGCTACCCTCGTCAGCTACCTACCAGCTCAAACTCTTGCTCCAGCAGTCGGGGCAACCAAAAAGCAGTAATCAGCGCGGCCGTCACTGTGGCTGACACTAAAGGCACGTTTCCTCAAACTCTGGACCTTTTCAAGCCATAGGCATCTCCGGCTGGGGGCAAGCAGCAATCTTACAACAGCATCCCGCCTCCTAAAAATTCTAAGTGAAACAACTACTGGAGTCAGCACCAAAATAAGGTTTACCCCTTTGACACAGAGTGGACTCCTGCACTACTTAGGCTGCTGTTAGAACGAAACATGATACAGTTGCCGGAGGCCAATATAATGGAGTCGGCTGGGCAGGAGGCAAATAAGAAGTACTACGCCTATCATAAAATGGTATGCCACCCCACTTACGACTGCTATAAGCTCAATGAAATGATTGAAGCCCTTATCAACAAGGGTCAGATAAAGCTCCAAGAGTTGATGAAAGCGCTCGGGGCAACTGAGGTTTCTCACATAGTCACGATCCAAGAGGATGACCGAGAACCTCTGGTACGTGTATCACCACATACAAGGCCATGATGTCAGCGAATGCACTAGCTTCCACAAACTCTTGGCAGAGAAGATGCAGCAATAGTAGAAAGTTCAAGGCAACCCAGAAGGACACCCTCGAGTCCCTCTTCTGCATGAGCAAGAAGACATTCTAACACATGCCCAAGGAAGAACTGAGTTAGACTCTCTTCAAGGCAATGCTTCAACAAGGCACAGAAAAAATTTGGTGCCCATAGCACCATGTATGGGGCCATGAACTCAACGAATGCTCTGGGTTCAAAGCTATAGTTGCCGAGAAAGTCCAACAAGGCTACATCGTTTGTACGGGTCCTCCCGAAATGTGTCCAGGCCGTCGCTCTAATTCTAAAGGAAGCCACACTACTGGCTCCTCTTGAGTATACACTGCACCCTTCAGAGCCTTCAACCTCTCAGCTCTGAAAAGTCTACCATGAGCAGAGTAGGCTCAAATCCTTGAAACGTGAGGTAGTCTACCAAGCTAGGGCTACTCACCAGCCTAATAGGGTGGTCTAGATAACCCTTCAAGGATCCCAAAGGAGATGGCGGGCTCCTAGGTTGGCCCACCAAAGGTATTGTCCTCCTCGGCCACCAGTCGAGGAAGAATTCCTCAGATCCCTTCCTCCACTGCCGACCTTGCAAGACTTTATCCCAAGCGCAACTTGCCTTGTCCTTTCATCCAATCAGGAGGACATCCCCGAGACACCAATAGCTCGGGATTCCCCCAATATGGGTGACGACGCTAAAAGCACCCCACGACAGTCAAAACCGAGGCAAGACTTAAAATATCCCCTGGGCACGTCCAATTTCGGAGACGACGTCAAAAGCTGCCCGGAATGTTCTAACTCTTCTTCTCCTCCCTCCTCTTCTATTTTCTCCATAGGTGCAGCTCGACGGTGCCCATACTTTGAACTCTAAACAACGAGTTCGGAGACACCAGCCTCACCTAATCACAACAAGAGCGCCTCAAAGAGATGATGGCCAAGGCGGCTGGATTCTCGACCGACGCTATGCCTTGTCAACCCAAGCATAAACCGAGTCATCTTCAGGCTCCTGTATCAAAGACGTCTCCCACATGGTGTAGATCTTGGAGTTACCAGCTAGCATGGGGAAAACGGTCTAAGTTCGAGAAAGAAGCTATAGCTCACACCTCAAAATCTCAAGGCCCTCAAGTTTCCTAATCCTCTGATTTCCCCCAAACCTCAAACTCAAACCTCTACATCCCTAATACAAGATCCTATTACTTCCTCATCAACTCAGACCGCATCGGCTGCACAATAAAGTCAGCCAGTGCCACAAACCAAAACCCAACCAAAACCTACTTCTAAGCCTACCCTACCACCCACACCAGTGACATGATCAGGAAAACAGAAGACTAATGAGAATAAAGTGAAATACGATGTAATTGGGCACTTGAGAAAGCTTCTAGCCATTTTAAGTAAATGTGATGGCCTCCTGCTGTCTAAGGGCTACCGTATGGCTCTGGTTCAAGCTCTTTCTAACCCAAAGGTGTACGAGACTGAAGTGGAACCTATTGAGGTAGACCCGGCCATCTTGAGTGGGTTCCTGACAATCTCCTTTTCTGAAGATGACCTTTAATTGGGAGGCAAATTCGACAATCGCCCCCTCTTTATGAATGGCAAACTTCACACTTATCCTCTCAATCGGATCATGCTGGATGGAGGGTTAGCAGTCAACCTGATCCCAAGAAGGATCCTCACTTGGTTGGGACTAGGGTCTGATGACCTCACTCCTACCCACATCCCTGTGTAAGGGTTTAACCAGTCCGGAGAAAAGCCTGCCGGCACAGTGCGCTTTCGTCTTAAGATCGGTGATCTCAACAATTACACCCAATTCTTCAAGTACAGCCGAGATGGAAGGTAAAACACTGTTTATGTTGATAAAAGACCGTTCTCCATTACTGAGACTCACTATGCCGACACTAAGTATTATTTCACATAACTTTCAGTGTCAAAAAAGTCAAAGGATGACGATTGAAAGCCTATGAGAGAGATAGGACCTTCGTCTCATAATGACATTGAGGATCTGGGGCGAATGATCATGAAAATGTTCAAAGAAGAGGAAAGATAGGGCAAGATCCTCCCCTTGAGCCCTATCAACCCAACCATATCTTGCCACCTCTCCGAGGTCATGGTATACTCTCCTAAAGACAAAGCTTCCTCCTCTACTTCAACTTTATCAGAACGAAATGGTGAGTTAGAAGCAACCCTCGAGCTCGAGGATGCCCTGAAGGTAAACCTTCCAGCACTGAGGGTCACCTATACATCAAATTAGCAAAAGGTCCTACATGTCCCCCACATTCTTCTGAAAGCAGAACTGGCATACCACCACCAAGGAAGGTAGTTCAAGTTCCATCCTCCTCGAACAAGGGGGTCATCAGCAGCCAAAAGAAGGTCCTACCCTTCTCGGGGGTTGTTGAAGAAGTACAGCTAGACAAGAGTCATCCCCTCGGCTCCTAGGAACAAGACCCCATGGCAGAGCCGAGAAGTTAGGTTCGTAACCTCCAGAGCAAATTAGAGGTCATGCGCATTACTTTGAAGCATTTAAAGGGGTTTTGTATGGGCCACAATTTATCCCAACCTAGTATCACCGCATGAGAAGAGAGATGTGATGTCGAGGGATAAGATGTAAGGATTATCACTGCGCGTGAAAGGCGTATGGAGTATTGTCGTGAGCATATCACCTACAGGTGTATTGCCATCTGAGGCAATGCCGCTCATTGGAGATTAATGCCGTTAGTAATGAAGGGGCAGAAAAGAGATGAAAGCAGAGCGCCGACTGGGTGTTTGAAAGCGTAGCACTGGCTGGGTGTTTGAAATCACAGCTCCGGCTCGGTGTTTGAAAGCGCAGTGCCTGCTGGGTGTTTGAAAATGCAGCACCAGCTGGGTGATTAAAAGCCTAGCGCAGCTGGATGATTGAAATTGTAGTGCCGACTGAGTAAGAGGAAGATGAAACGCCAGCTGTGTGAGAGAAGCCATCGCCTTTTGTGAATGCAAGGCCTAGTGCCGACTGTGTCCCAACGCCGTCTCGGAAAGAGGACCAAGAAAGAGCAACATCGGGAGTGTCTTGGTGAAACATACAGCCTTCGTACATGTCAGCACCACTCCATACGTGTCAAAGCCATGAGTGATGGCATCATCCATAGTGCTTTTCAACCACCCCTCCTTTTTAAACATTTTTCCTCCCCTGTGTAACACCATCTTCCCCATTTTCTCAACTTTGGAGCTCATTATTGCCCCTTGAAGACAGCCAACGGGTGAAGGTGTGAGAAAGCCAAAGAAGGCCGTTGAATGAGATTGAAGACACCGTGACAGTCAAGGTAAGTGGGTTTAGTTTCTATGCATCCATGACTGCTGTAAAATGCTAAAATGGATTAGAGGCTATAAAGAAAAACGTGAAGTGTGAATGGGTTGACATGAGGATGGAACTTTAGAGTTATGGTTCTAATTGCCATGACTATTTTAAACATGCATAGATGATTTTGTTATTCATGAAGACTCATGAAATTTCTCATTGTGAGGCTTTCTAATGGGAACTAGGTTCCACGCCCAAAGTGTAAAAGCATATTAACTTGAGAATATGAATTTCCAGAACTGTAGATGTTCTTGCATCTATATGTTTGATTACTATATGGAATCCAAATGGGAACCAATCAGTCTCAAATGAAAAACATGTATGTCTACTTCAATTTTTGTTTTTATGGCGTGATGAGATCTCTTATGTATTAGAAGATATAGCTTAAGATGCAGAGACATGTTCTCATAGTCATTGTAAAGTCCAGGGACTATGACCCTTGTTGGGCCAAGCTTTTGGTCTAGCTAAAGGTGCCCAAAAAACTTTAAATTCCTACCATTGGAAAGGTCTGTGAATGTACTCAAGGTTACATGTTTTGAAGTTTTTGAAATTCCCCATGGATTTTGAATTGTGACCCGAAATGAGCGAGTATGTCGCTGCGCACTGTTTTAGGGAGGATTTCGAGCAACTAATGCTCACATTGTACTGAGCCATTGACCCAATTTCTTCAAATTACTGTTTTTGTAAAGAACTATGTATTAGCTCAAAGTTTCATGTTTGAGGCATCTTGAAACTCCACCTACATCGGGAGCAACGCCCTCTCTAAGAGGGGCATGCCACTGTTACTTGTCGCTGCATCATTGTATGACCATGCGACATTAAGTTATCTTGATATATGATATATTCCATGAAGATATGTGAATGATGCTGTGTAAACTACACTTTGTGAGAAAGAGGGGCCACGAATGCGATAGTGATGAAATGAATTCATAATGAACGCCAAATGCTACTAAGACGGCTTATGTCTAAGTGCCTTGTGAACGCTTATGAAATGCATGTATTTTTCTTAATGCTTTGATGTTATGATGAACTATGATTCATCTGTATGAGACAATGATTTATGAGAATGTGTTTCATCCATTATGAGGCAGTGAATTAGCTACTACGTAGTGGGACACTCACCAGTAGTGGATATTGTTACCACACTGTAATGAATTTGCCACTACGCGTTGGGACACTCACCAATAGTGGATATTGTTGTGATACTGTGATTAATGGCCAATGCTTATGTTGATATTGACCACTACATGGTAGGATACTTACCTGTAGTGGATACTACTATTATATTGCATACGCGATGGGACACTCATCGGTAGTAACGAAAGAGATGCCGGTGTATCCCCTAACCTGCATAATGATAAGAACAGGTTAAGGGAGAGGATAGAGGGTCGCATCCTAGATTTATGAAATGAAATGACTGATTCCTTACAAGGTAAGAGCCTATCGAATCCCCAATGCGTGTTGGGGACTGTGTGTGGGTTGTGTTGAGAGTATTACGAAGTAGATTAACCCACTTGTCATTACCCTCCCTCCTGTACAATGGTAAAGGTCTTAAAAAATGACATTGGCTTAGCCTGATGGATAGGACCTCTCATAAGGGAGTAGGTGATTTAGGAAGTGAGTGGATAAGAATTGATTTTCTGTATAAGGAATGTTTAGTATTATAATGATTGGATGATTAATGATATCACTGATCGAATGCTTATGATCACACCGATTCAAAGGTAACTGTCGTTTAAATAAAATGTTCATATTCACTGTCTTGACCTTATATGAATGTATGCTAAATTATGACTTTATATTGAGGAACTATATTGTTTTCACACATGGATAAAACCACCACAAATGCATGATACTAGACCTTCTTACTAATCTTTATGCTCATCCCATTATTTCTCCTTCCTTGTAGACTGATAGCGACAGGTGCAAGGATGGAAGTTCGTGTTTGGTGGCTGAAAGACAAAGTTAGTGTTCTTGAAGAAGGTGCTTAGACCATGTTTATGTCTGGGCTAATTGGCCCTGGTTTTGTTTTGTTCTTGGTCGATATGTGTAATATTGGGCCTAGATGCCCCGAACTGAACGTAATATTTTTGACGATTTTTATATTATGAATTTTGGTGTGTGGATTTTTTCCTTACTCTTCTGCTAGTTAAGCTTGTCGCTTTAGCTCTCTTCCATGGTTTGCTCGATTTCTGAATATAAAGGCGTTGAGTCCACTCTTACCTGAGTGGCAAACGTTACATTGAATCATGAAGCCACGCTCGACCTCCTGTCGTCGTGTACGGTACGGAGGTCGGGGGTGGGGTCATGACAAATATGCTATCAAAGTGATCAGGAGAGGATTCTTGGCCTAAGAAGTTTACGAGAGTCCTTAGATTAGTTTTGGGGTGGGCAAGTGACTGGGTGTTGTGGTGACTAGGTTAAAGGATGCCAATAACTCGTAACCACAATGCGAGTTCCAGTAATGAAAATACTGAGGCACTCAGCGCATTTTACAAGGCTCTGGGGCTACGACCCAAATGATGAAGGAATCGATGCCAACCTAGTCTACCCCTACGCCTGAGCAGAATGACAGTAGCCTCATGGAGAGGCTTAGGACAATGACACCCCCAACCTTTTTGGGGCATAGAGGAGTGGAGAAGGCCGAGAGGTGGAAGAAACAGATAGAGGAAATCTCAGAGATGTTACATTGCTCAGATGAGAAAAAAGTTAGGCTTGGGGCTTTTATGCTGGAAGGGGAAGCAGAATACTGATGGGACTCGGTGACGAAAACTTGAAGGGAGACAAGGACCAAGGTCCCTTGGAAAAAATTCTTGATGGCATTGGACGAGAAGTACTTCCCTGATTCAGTCAAGGAAAGGAAGGACGTAGAATTCATTGAACTCTAGCAAGGGGGTATGACTGTTGAACAATACGCCGCCCGATTTGTAGAGCTTTCTAGGCATGTGCCCCACATCATAAATACCGAGGCACGAAAGGCAGCTAAATTTGAAAGGGGCTTGCGACCAGATATCAAGAGTAGGGTGATGTTGGCTAATATAAAGTTGTACACCTTGATGGTAGACCATGCTCTGAAGATGGAAAAAGATTGTGAGGATCGGAGGTTAAGGGAGGAAGGAAAAAGAAAATTTGTGCCATCAGGAATGTTTGAGAAGAAATCCTGGCAGTCTTCTAGGAGAAATGCCAGAGGGAGACCATACCCACCTAACCCAAGGATCTCGAAGAGTCTTTCGGGAAATATGGATGATGACCGACGCCTGATTTGTACTTATTATAGGAGAAGCAACCATACTACCACAGAATGCTATTGAAAGATGAATGTATGTTTGAAATGCGGCAAGCCTGGCCACTGGGCGAAGGACTGCCCGATGATGAAGATCGAGGATCTCCTGAAGACCCAAGGATGAGTGTTCGCACTCACGGAACAAGAGGCTAAGGCATCCACCTTAGTGATCAGAGGTATCCTCTCGTTCATTTGTTACACAGCATTTTTCCCTTTACATGAATGTCACACCTGCATGTCTCAATTACACTTTAGTAGTATGCACGCATGTGGGAGGCTTTATAGAGACCGATAGTATATATAGACAGTGTAGGCTCATGATTGATGGATGCAACCTACATGTGGATCTAATCCACCTAGATATTCAAGACTTTAATGTAATTCTAGGCATGGATTGGTTGTTTACACACCATGACACCATCGACTGCCATGAAAAGGCAGTAACCGTTAAATGTCCCGATCAAGCAGATATACACTTCAAGGGCATTAGGGATAATTTCCCACTGTACATCATCTCTGCCTTTCGGGCCTCTTGCCATCTTGCTAAAAAGAGTGAAGGCTACCTAGCTTATGTGGTGGAGATCGGGATGTGTAGACCTAGTTAGAAGGGATACCAGTAGTAAAAGAATACCCTGAGGTGTTTCCAGAGGAGTTTCCATCCTTACCTCTAGAAAGAGAAATCAAATTTGAGAGAGAAGTAGTACTTGACACTTCTACCATTTATAAAGTCCCATATACAATGGCTCCAGAGGAATTGAAAGAGTTAAAATAGAAGTTGCAGGAATTATTAGATAAAGGATTCGTCTGACCTAGTGTGTCTCCCTGGGGTGCACCGGTCTTGTTTGTGAAGAAAAAGGATCGGTTCTTAAGATTATGTATTGACTATAGGCAGTTGAACCAAGTGACGGTGAAAAATAAGTACCCTCTGCCTAGGATTGGCGACCTCTTTGACCAATTCCAAGGAGCCCAAGTGTTTTTAAAGATTGACCTCAGATTGATTTATCATCAATTGTGGGTCAAAGAGGGAGACATTCCAAAGACTTACTTCAGAACTCAATACGGTCACTATGAGTTTCTTGTGATGTCGTTCGGGTTAACCAATGCCCCCACTGTGTTCATGGATGTGATGACTAGGGTGTTTAGACACTTCCTAGATGACTTTGTAGTGGTTCTCATCGCTGATATCTTGGTATATTCTAAGAGTTGGGAATTGCTTGAACAACATCTAAGAATGGTCTTGTAAACTTTGAAGTCGGAAAAATTGTATGCTAAGTTGAGCAAGAGCGAGTTTTAGCTCCCCAATGTGGCCTTCCTTGGACACATTATTTCTCAAGAAAGGATCGGTCGACCCCTCTAAGATCGAAGCTGTACTAAGTGGGAAAGGCCAACAAATGTGACCAAGGTCCGTAGCTTCCTGGGACTGACAAGGTACTATAAGCACTTTGTAAAAGGATTCTCAAAGATAACGCTTCCCCTGACTCGATTGACCTAAAAGAATGCAAAATTTATATGGTCAGAGGAGTGTGAGAGGAGTTTTCAGGAATTTAAGAAGAGACTAGTCACAACCCCAATATTGGCCTTGCCTGTGGAGAATGAAGACTTTGTGGTTTATACCGATGCATCCCATAAAGGGCTCGGATGTGTACTTATACAGAGAGGTAGAGTTATTGCTTATGCCTCCAGGCAGTTAAAGCCGCATGAGCAGAACTATCGCACTCAAGACTTGGAGCTCGCGACAATAGCGTTCGCGTTAAAATCTTGAGGTGCTATCTCTATGGGGCCCAGTTTTAAGTGTACACGGACCACAAGAGCCTCAAGTACCTATTTTCCCAGAAAGAGCTGAACATGAGGCAAGGAAGATGGATGGACTTATTGAATGATTATGACTGTACAATTGATTACCAACCGGGAAAGACTAATGTAGTAGGCGATGCCTTAAGTCGAAAAGTTATGGTCTCAGTGGCACATTTGGTGGTTCGAAAAATGAAGCCATTAGAGAGAGGCTCAAGACAGCCCAAAGTCAGCAAAAGAGTTACGCAAATAATCGCTGGAGAAACCTCGAGTTTAAAATGAGGGATCGAGTCTTCTTGAAAGTATCACCAACCAAGAATGTTATGAGATTTAGTAAAATGGGGAAATTGAGCTCACGATTCATTGGACCTTTTGAATTCCTGGAAAGAATTGGAAGCATAACTTACTGACTTGCTCTGTCACTTGAACTGGCCAGCGTTTACAATGTCTTCCATAGATCATTGCTGAGGAAATAACAACCAGACCTATCCCATGTCTTGGAGTATGAACCAATCGCGCTCAGGGAAGGTTTGACCTATGTTGAGCGACCAATTGGAATATTAGACTGGAGAGTGCAAGTATTATGTAATAAAGAAATCTCCCTAGTCTAGGTACAATGGCAATCTCATTCAAGCGAAGAATCGACATGGGAATGGGATGATGATATTAGGGAGAAATACCCCCAACTTTTTAGTTAACGTTAATATGATATTGAGGACAAAATCCCTTTTAAGGTGGGATGATGTAAGGGCTAGAATTTTCTCTCAATCGAGTATTGCCTAGAGAGAAGAGAGATGTGATGTTGAGCGAGAAGGTGTAAGGATTATCGTCGGGCACGAAAGGCATATGGAGCATTGTTGCGAGCATATCACCCATGGCTATTGCAGTCTGAGGCATTACCGCACGTAGCCGTCAGTAACGAAGGGGCAGAAAAGAGATGTAAACATAGTGCTGGCTGGATGTTTGAAAGCACAGTGCCGACTGCGTGTTGGAAAGCGCAGTACCGACTGGGCGTTTGAAAGCACAGTGCCGGTTGGGTGTTTAAAAACACAGCACCGGTTGGGGGTTAGAAAGAGCAGCACTGACTGGGTGTTTGAAATTGCATCGCCAGCTGAGTAAGAGGAAGACACAGTGCCAGCAGCGTGAGACAATCCATTGTCGTCTATGAATGCAATGCCTAGTTCTGGCTATGACCCAGCGCCGTCTGGAAAAGAGGAGCAAGAAAGAGCAGTGTCGGAAGTGTCTTAGTCAAACATACAGCCTCCGTACATGTCAGCACCGCTTCGTACGTGTAAGAGCCATGAGTGATGGCATCAACCACAGTGCTTTCCAACCACCCCCTCCTTTTTATACCTTTTTCCTCCCCTGTGTAACACTGTCTTCCCCATTTTCTCAACTTTGGAGCTCACTGTCGCACCTTGAAGACAACTAATGGGTGAAGGTGTGGGAAAGCCAAAGAAGGCTGTTGAAGGAGATTGAAGACACCGTGACAATCAAGGTAAGTGGGTTTAGTTTTTATGCATCCATGACTGTTGTAAAAATATTGAAATGGATTAGATGCTATAAAGGAAAATGTTAAGTGTGAATGGGTTGACATGAGGATGGAACTTTAGAGTTATGCTTCTAAATGCCATGACTACTTTAACCATGCAATTCATGAAGACTCATGAAATTGCTCATTGTGAGGCTTGCTAATGGGAACTAGGCTCCATGCCCAAAGTGTACCGTGGCCATGAAATATTAAGTGCTCTTTAAAAGCATATTAACTGGAGAGTATGAATTTCCAGAATTGTAAATGTTTTTGCATCTATATGTCTGATGACTAAATGGCATCCAAATGGGACCCAATTGATCTCAAATGAAAAGCATGTACGTCTACTTCATGTTTTCTTTTTATGGTGTGATGAGATCTCGTAGGTATTACAATATATAACTTAAGATGCAGAGATATGTTCACAAAGCCGTTGCAAATTCTAGCGACTATGAACCTTGTTAAGCCACGCTTTTGGCCTAGCTAACAATGCCCAAAAACCCTTAAATTTCTGCCAATTGCAAGGTCTGTGAATGTACTCAAGGTTGCATGTTTTGAAGTTTTTGAAATTCTCCACGGATTTTGAATTACAACTCGAAATAAGCGAGTTTGTTATTGCGCACTGTTGCTTGCAAGGAGGATTGCCAGCAACTAATGCTCACCTTGTACTAAGCTATTGCCCCATCAAATGGCACCTAAATTTCTTAAAATCATTGTTTTTTAAAGAACTGTGTATTAGCTCAAAGTTTCATGTTTAAGGCATCCTAAAACTCCGCTACATTGGGAGCTACGCCCTCGAAATGAGGGGCTTGTCACTGTTACTTGTCACTGCATCATTGTATGACCATGCGACGCTAAGTTATCTTGACATATGATAAATGTGAATGCCATATGATAAATTCCAGGAGAATGTCATAAGACATGAGAAATTTATTGTGTAAACTGCATTTCGTGAGAAAAAGGGGCCACGAGTGCAATAGTGATGAAATGAATTCATAATGACTACCAAATGCTACTGAGAGGGCTTATGTGTAAATGCCCTGTGAAACCTTATGAAATTCATATATTTCGCTTAATGCTATGATGTTATGATGAAATATTATTCATCTGAATGAGACATTGATTTATGAGAATGTGATTCATCCATTATGAGGTAGTGAATTGGTTACTACATGGTGGGACACTCATCGGTTGTGGATATTGTTACGACACTATATTGAATTGGCCACTACACAGGGGACACTAACCAGTAGGGGATATTGTTGCGATACTGTGATTAATGGCCAATGCTTATGTTGATATTGAACACTATGTAATAGGACACTCAACGGTAGTGGATACTACTATGATATTGCCTGCTACACGATGGGACACTCATCGAAAGTTAGGAAAGAGATGTCGACATATCCCCTAACCTGCATAATGATAGGAAAAGGTAAAGGGAGAGAATAAAGGGTCGCACCATAGATTTGTGAAATGAAATGATTAATGCCTTGCAAGGTAAGGGCCTATCGAACACCCTGTGTTGAGGGTATTACGAAGTAGATTAACCCACTTGTCATTACCCTCCCTCCTGTACGATGGTAGAGGTCTTGAGCAATGGGATTGGCTTTACATGATGGATAGGGCCTCTATTGCTAGAGTAGGTGATTTAGGGAGTGAGTGGATAAGCATTGATTTTCTGTGTAAGGAATGTTTAGTATTATAATGATTGGATGATTAATGATTTCACTGATTGAATGCTTATTATCACACCGATTCAAAGGTAACTGTCATTTAAATGAGATTTTCATATTCACTGTCTTGACCTGATATGCATGTTTGCTAAATTATGACTTTATATTGATGAACTGTACTATTTTCACACATGGATAGAACCACCGCAAATGCATGACACTAGACCTGTTTACTGGGCTATATGCTCATCCCATTATTTCTCCTCTCTTTGTAGATTGATAGCGATAAATGCAAGGCTGGAAGTTTGTGTTTGGTGGCCAGAAGACAAATCTAGTGTTCTTGACGAAGGTGCTTAGACCTTGTTTATGTCTGGGCTATTTGGCCCTGGTTTTGTTTTGTTCTTGGTGGATATGAGTAATATTGGGCATAGATGCCCCAAATTGAATATAATATTTTTGAAGATTTTTATATTATGAATTTTTGTGTGTGGAGTTTTTCCTTACTCTTCTGCTAGTTATGCTTGCCGCTTTAGGTCTCTTCCATGGTTTGCTTGATTTCTAATTATAAAGGCGTTGAGTCCACTCCTACCTGAGTGACAAACGTTACATTGAATCATGAACCCACGCTCGATCGCCTGTCGCCACGTACGGTACGATGGTCGGCGGTGGGGTTGTTACAGATTTGTTCTTGAGACTAAGACTTATGACGAGCTCAAGACCAATGCAAGTCGAATTGAAGCCAAAGCTCCCCCAGACTGGAGCATTTACAGCGAGTAGGCTCATCAAATCATGAGAACCATGAATTATGAGCCCCTCTCCAATCAAACACTAAGGGGTGAGAAAGCAAAGCTCCCCCATTCGAGGTCATTAAAACCACAGCTGGCAGCCACAAGACGAAGCAATGAGTGGGCTTTTCTTTGTCATCTCAAGTTATGAAAGCGAGGAAGCAATGACATAGATAGAAAAGTGAAAAGAATTATTTCATTTACAAGTCAAAAGGGCATTACAAACTTTCTTGCTTTACAATGAAAAGAAATGAAATGAAACAGAAAAAGAAAAAAGGTGTCATCAAAATCGATCAATTGCTTCATTGATCTTTCCTTTGCATGTTGCAGTCGATGTTTTCACCCGTTAAATCTCGTTCTTCAGCTCTGCTACTAGCCCCGCCTCTTACTTCATCAAGGTGGTCACTTCTTCTAAAGAATACTTGAGAGCCAATGTGTTATCAAAAAGCACTGTATCCTTCACTTCCCAGTCCGCAGTCTCCTTCTTCAGCTTGTCAAGCTTCTGGGTCAGCTCTAATATCTTTGCTCCTCAAAGCCTTCACCTTGTGCTGGCGGGCGATGGCCCCCATAGCAAGGCCTGATCTCTAGGATTCCATGGCATCCAGTTGCTGTGGTAGTGCAGAAGAGAAGATTCCAAAGTAGGCAACCGTGAGCTTTCCAGTTGCTGCATAGTTGCTTCTTCTCGCAAGTCCTTCACCCTCCATCCCTCCAACTCATTGACAATGCTGTCAAAATAAGGAAGGACTTCGGGTGCATTCCCTAATGCAATCCTCCTCAACTATTGGATCGCCGCTCCAAGCTCTTCAAAGGAAAGCTCCTTCAATTTTTGGAGGCCCTTCTGAAGCATCACCAAAATAACGCCTGATAGCCTGCTGAAAGAAGGCCTGGGCAATACAGTAGGAGCAACCATAACAGGAGGACCCTCAGCTATAGCCAAGGTCTCAAGTTCTTCAGATTCAAGATCAACTTCAGGCTGCTATGGTACCTCGACGACGGCTTTCTCGCTCTGGCCCCGGTCAGGACCATGTAAGGCTCGATCCCTTTATGCATAAGCACCACCACCTCATCCTCTGGAAGCACTGCAACTGCAGAACAGGCAAGGCTGGCCTCCTCACTTGGAGCCACTACCTTAGTCTCGAGTTGTACCTCGGTAGTCTCCTCACTCAAAGTAGTGACCTCTCCCTATGTCCCCTCTTCTCGAACCATCTCCACCTAGAAAGGTTCGACACCCGTTCCCTCTCCTTCTTCGCCCTCGTCTTCTTCGGTGATCATTTCAACGACCGGCTTTCCCGTAGAGCATGTCATCTCTACAGCCACGAGTGCCACCTCATGGCGTCCTACTTCTCCACCCCCCGCAGATCTATCGCTTGAGGCAGCCGTGTAACAATCCTAAACTTTCAAAAAAAAAAAATTTTAAAAAAATATAATAATAATATTAATGGTGTTAAAAGAAATAAATACAAAAAAATAAATAAATAAAATAGAAAGTAAATATTAGTAATGATAATAATAATCATAATACTAATATACCGTTAGGATATTGTTGCTTTTATATTAACAATAAATAAAAGATATAATTGTTAATATATTTGAGGGTTCAATTTTACTTGGGTGGACCTTAGGTCCACCACCTTAAAGTTTTACAATAAGACTCTTTTAAAGGACACCTTGCATTGAGGTGTTTCTTTTTTATACGCCTTTTTCTCTCTCTCTCTTACAGCAGGCAGTCCTTCCAGTCTTAACCCTTTCTCAAGAAGCATCGCCTCTTTGTTACAATCACAAAGGAGCTACTTTCCTCATCTCTTTTATCCGATTCCAACTCTATTATGCCTTAATTGAAACAAGAAGCCTTCAAACTCAAAGAAACATGATCCAGGTTAGCAAGAAAAACCCGGTGCAGCGACCTCAGCCTTGCCAAAAAGATAGTGCCATCTGAACAAGTTTGCAAATGTTTCGGTTGGAAATTGCAGGCTAATAGTGGTAGGACCTCTTGTAGGGTCTCTGTCTCTAGCATGGTTAGAGTTTATATTTAGGTAATGATACTTATGTGTTGTTTTTCTTTTTCCCTGGAAAAGATTCTTCATTCACATCGAGTCTCTGAAGAAAGTACCGATGTTTTTGTGTGGGATGAAACTGATGCTCCCCCAATTTCGGAGTTAATGTAAGTGACTTCATTATCTTGAAAAATAATCTATTCTTTTTAAAAATGAAATGAAATAATTATTTTTTCTTATTATCATGAATTTTAGGCGCGAGAAATTTTATGCGCACATGACCTCATTATTTTGAAAAATAATCTTTTGAATAAAATTGTGATATTTTATTTATGTTAAAAATTTTAAATGCTGTAAATTCTTAGAAATAAATTTATTTATTTATTTTGTCTATTGTTCGAAAATTTTAGATACTGTAAAATTATTAGAAATAAATGTTATATTTCTGCTGTTAGTAAAATTGTGAGATTCCTTTCTACTGTTTTTGAATATTTAGACATTGTAAATTTCATGTGTAAATGACTGCCTTATTATTTGAAAATTGATATTTTTGCAATTGATTATAGCATTTTTGTGAAATGTTTATTTACAAATTGACATCTCATAAATTGTGATAATTCCATATTCTTGAAATTCTATAAGAGTTTTTGTATACATATTAAATTGGAAATTATGCTAGAATGTCTTTACGAACTGCTACCTTTCTAAATTTGAGCCAAAAATATCAGATTGGCCATTTTTGAAATGTTATTGAAAGTGACTGTTATTAATGGTTTAAGTTAAATTCATATGAATGATTTCAGTGATATGTTGAGTACATGATATTATTGCTTTCGAATGTTTAAAGAGATTTAGAAATACTTTAAGTATGCAAGTGGACTCATCCGGTTCGCTGGTGAGGTATAAGTGGACCTATCTGGGACACCGGTAGGGATTAAGTGGACTCATCCGTTACGCCGGTGAGGTATAAGTGGACCTGCAGAGATTAAGTGGACCTATTTGGGATGTCGATAGGGATTAAGTAGACCCATCAAGACGTTGATGGGGTATATCGGTGACCTACTTGGGACGCCAGTAAGGTAATTTGAGAAATCTTTTGAATTATGCACTGCCGTTAAAATGTTATATGCATTTCAATTATTCAAATTATACTTAATTATGCATTTTTTAAAGTGAAACTGTTAATGCATTTCTGTTAATGGACCTCCTTTTTGAAAATATTGATATCTTTCAACCATGATTATTTTTAAGATTATGATGATCACTTACTGAGTAGCCAAACTCATGAAACTATGGTAAATATTTTTCAGGATAACTGCGGTTTCATTTTGAGTGCTCGTCGGGACCAACATTGGAAGATATTGTAGTTGAGCTTAAGCTTTCTTTTGTTACTTTGTAAGAATTCTCCACTCTAAATTTGTCCTACAAAGAGATGTATATATGTTTTGACTGTCACATCTCAGGAATATCTGTATTGTAAATTCTTGGGTTTTGACAATTATGGTATCAAAGCAATATGTTTAAGATTCTTAAGAAATTTAAAAAGAATGTACTTAAAATTACATTTATTACGTTTACAGACTAAGACGAAGTCAAGATCCAGAATAGCTGAAGCTAATATAGAAGGAATTCACAGAACCTTGGATAATATGGTTGCTCTAATGCAACATCAGATGGAAAACAACAATACACCTAGGTAGTCAGTTACTGGAAATGGTTGGAGTACTATTGAACAAGTTAAGAAATTGAACCCACCTTCTTTTAAGGGTGTTCTAAACCCACTGGAAGCCGAGGGATGGATTATGCAATTGGAGAAAATATTCGAGCTAATGGATTGTCTTGATGATAGGAAAGTGGCCTTGGCAGTTTTTATGTTAGAAGGTGAAGCACAACACTGGTGGCGAATGGCAAAAGGAGTATTGGTCAAAGAAAATAAACCATTGACTTGGGAAGTATTTTTAGAGGCATTTAATGAAAAGTATTTCCCAAATTTTATTTAAGACCAAAAAGAAATAGAATTTTTTGAATTAATCCAAGGAAATCGGACAATAGCACAGTACAAGGCCAAGTTTACTGAATTGGCCAGGTTTGCACCACATATGATTAACAATGAGGCAAGAAAGGTGAAAAAATTTGAAAGGGGTCTCAGGCCAGCTATTTAGAAGCAGAATATTAGTCTTGAAATTGAGAACTTATGGTGAAATAGTAGATCGAGACCAAATTGTCGAAAAAGATTTCGAAGATTACCAAAAGATGAAAAATCAGAAATGTCATGTTAGACCCACATCATCTAATCGACAACAGTTTGAAAGGCTAAATAAGAAGCTAAGGCCCTTGCCCCTTCAAAGCCCCATAGAACCATGTAAAAAATGTGGGAAAAACCATGGATCCAGCCCTTGTTATTGGAATACCGGAGCTTGTTTTAAATGTGAAAAATTAGGGCACCAGATTCGACAATGTCCTAGCTTACAAATGCAACAGCTTCAAAAGCAGGGAGAGATAACTCAAAAGCCTCATATGAAGGGAAGAGTATTTGCGAGCATCGAGCAAGATGCTCAAGCCTCAAAATCAGTGATCCAAGGTACTCTTATTATCTTCCAAAAAGTAGCGCATGTTTTGATTGATCCTGGATCTACTCATTCATTTGTGTCACCACATTTTGCATGCCACTTAAAGGTAGAACCAGAACAATTAGAATACATTCTAGAGGTAGCCACACCGATGGGAAATTCAATTGACAACAATTTAGTGTACAAATCATGTGTAATAAAGATAGAAGAAAAGAAACTGTTGGTTGATTTAATACTCCTAAAAATTCAAGATTTTGATGTAATCTTAGGCATGGATTGGCTTTCTGCATACCATGCAAGTATTGATTGTTGCAAGAAAATCGCTACCTTTAGTATTCCGGATCAACCAGTATTTTAATTCAATGGTATCAAAGAATACTCCCTATCATATTTAATCTCCTGTATTCGAGCTAATCGCCTCCTTCGAAAGGGTGTCACAGCTTTCTTGCCGATAACAAAAGAACATAGGAAGGAAGAGATAAATTTGGATACCACTTCGGTTATCCGAGAATTTCTCGATGTTTTTCTGGAAGAATTGCCAGGATTACCGCCTGACAGGGAAATTGAATTCTCTATTGAATTATTGCCAGGTGTAGCCCTAATTTCTAAGGCACCTTACAGAATGGCTCCTGCAGAACTTAAGGAACTGAAATAACAATCGAAAGAATTATAAGATAAAGGTTTTATCAGGCCCAGTGTGTCACCTTGGGGTGCTCCAGTATTGTTTGTTAAAAAGAAAGATGGGACTATGAGATTGTGTATCGATTATAGATAGTTGAACCAAGTGACAGTGAAAAATAAGTATCCATTACCTAGAACTGATGATTTATTTGATCAATTACAAGGATCACAAGTATTTTAAAAAATTGATCTTAGATCTGGATACTATCAGCTTAAGATTAAAAGTGAAGATGTTCCCAAGACAGCTTTCAGAACAAGGTATGGCCATTATGAATTTTTAGTCATGCCTTTTGGATTAACCAATCCACCGACCGCATTTATGAATTTGATGAATCGGGTCTTTAAGCACTTTTTGGATAAATTTATTGTGGTATTCATCGATGATATTTTAATTTATTCCAAGAATCAGAAGGAACATGAGCAGCATGTAAGAATGGTAATGCAAATATTAAGAGAAAAGAAATTGAATGCCAAACTTAGTAAATGTGAATTTTGGCTTGAACAAGTGACATTTTTAGTACATGTCATATCAAAGGAAGGTCTATCAGTTGATCCTTCAAAGGTTGAAGCCGTTGTTAATTGGAAACAACCAAGAAATTTGACTGAAGTTCGAAGCCTTTTGGGATTGACAGGATATTACAGAAAATTTGTAGAAGGATTTTCTTGAATCGCAACCCCATTGACTTTGTTGACACAGAAAAATGTCAAATTTGAGTGGACAAGTGAATGTGATGAGGATTTTCAAGAACTAAAAGTTCGATTAACTTCAGCACCTATTTTAACTATTTCTGAGGGGAGTGGGGGATTTGTGATTTATAGTGATGCTTCACATAAGGGGGTGTGTATTAATGCAATATGGGAAAGTAGTGGCATATGCATCCAGACAGTTGAAAGAATATGAGAAAAAATATCCAATTCATGACTTGGAGCTGGTTGCAATAATATTCGCTTTGAAAATATGGAGGCATTATCTGTATAGTGAGCAATTCAAAATATACACAGATCATAAGAGCTTGAAATACCTCTTCTCTCAAAAGGATTTAAATATACAACAAATAAGATGGATGGATTTCTTAAAAGATTATGATTGTACAATCCATTATCATTCAGGAAAAGCGAACGTTGTGGCTGACGCTGTAAGTAGAAAATCTACAGGAGTCTTAGCTCATCTAATGATCCAAGAAATGAGACTGTTAGAGGAAATAGTGGATTGGCATCCGACTCCGTCCATTAATGGTGTGGCAAGAATGATTGCCAACATTAAGGCAGAACCCCAATTAATCCAACAGATTCGATCGGCACAAAAGAAAGACCCTCAGCTTATAACAATTGTAAAAGAGGTGAAGCAAGGAAAAAGAGATGAATTCTCTATATGTGGTGAGGATTTGCTAAGATTTAAAGGGCGGATTTGTCTCCCAAATGATGAGAGTGTGAAGAAAACTATCTTGGAAGAAGCACATCACTCTCATTATACGATACATCTCGAAAGTATTAAAATGCATCAGGACCTGAAAAAAACCTTTTGGTGGAATAATATGAAAAAAGGGGTAGCACTATTTGTGTCTAAGTGCTTAACATGTCAGCAAGTAAAAGCTGAGCATCAAAGGCCCGCTGAGTTGTTGCAGCCTTTACCCATGCCAGAATAGAAGTGGGAGCACATCTCTATGGATTTTATCTCTGGCTTGCCTGGAACAAATTCAGGACATGATAACATTTGGGTCATTGTGGCCCGGTTGACCAAAGCGGCCCACTTTCTACCGATTCTCACGAAGTACACTTGGGATCGACTGGCCCAATTATACATTAAGGAAATAGTGCGGTTGCATGGAGTTCCAATCAGTATTGTATCGGACAGGGATACTGGGTTTACTTCTAAATTTTGGGCTAGGCTACAGTCAGCCATGGGGACGAGAGACTCACCTTTAGCACTACCTTTCACCCCCAAATTGATGGACAATCGGAGAGGACCATCAAAACATTGGAAGATATGTTAAGGGCCTGTGTCATTGACTTTACAGGAAGCTGGGATGACCATTTACCCCTGATCGAGTTTGCTTATAATAATAGCTTTCAAGCTAGTATTCAGATGGCACCATATGAAGCCTTGTATGGAAAGAAATGCAGGTCACCCATCTGTTGGGATGTGGTTGGTGAAAGAAAGCTTTTGGGGCCAGAAATTGTCCAGGTAACCACAGATAAGATAGAATTAATTCGAGAAAGGCTCAGGACAACTCAGAGTCGGCAAAAGAGTTATGTCGATAACAGAATGAGGGATCTTGAATTTGAAGAAGGAGATCGAGTTTTTCTAAAAATCTCACCAATAAAAGGCATTATGAGATTCGACAAGATAGGAAAGCTGAGCCCACGTTACATTGGACCATTTGAGATCTTGGAAAGAATCAGAGGTGTCGCTTACAGACTTGCCTTACCACCCGAATTGGCAAACGTCCATAATGTCTTCCATGTATCATCACTACAAAAATATCAGCCTGACCCATCCCATATCTTGAAATATGAACCTTTACCAATCAGAAAGGACCTATCCTTTATTGAACAGCCAATTTTGATACAGGATAGAAGGGTACAAGTGTTGCGTAAGAAGGAGATTCCTTTGGTCCGTGTATTATGCCAGTACCATTCAAGAGATGAGTTGACTTGGGAACGAGAAGACGATATCAGAGAAAAATATCTCTATCTTTTTCAGTAATCAGGTACATAAATTTAGAGGACTAAATTTCTTTTAAGGGGGGAAGAATGTAACAATCTTAAACTTTCAAAAAATAATAATAATAATATCAATGATGTTAACATAAATAAATACAATAAATAAATAAAAATAATAATAAGTATATATTAGTAATGATAATAATAATAATAATACTAATATACCGTTAGGATATTGTTGCTTTTATATTAACAATAAATAAAAGATATCATTGTTAATATATTTGAGGGTTCAATTTTACTTGGGTGGACCTTAGATCCACCACCTTAAAGTTTTACAATAAGACTCTTTTAAAGGACACCTTGCATTGAGGGGTTTCCTTTTTATACGCCTTTTTCTCTCTCTCTCTCGCAGCAGGCAGTCCTTCCAGTCTTAACCCGTTCTCAAGAAGCATCGCCTCTCTGTTACAACCACAAAGGAGGTCCTGTCCTCATCTCTTTTATCCAATTCCAACTCTATGATGCCTTAATTGAAACAAGAAGCCTTCAAACTCAAAGAAACATGATCCAAGTTAGCAAGAAAAACCTGGTGCAGCGACCTCAGCCTTGCTAAAAAGATAGTGCCATCCAAACAAGTTTGCAGATGTTTCGGTTGAAAATTGCAGGCTAATAGTGGTAGGACCTCTTGTAGGGTCTCTCTTATTATTTCTGCTTATTATCATGAATTTTAGGCGCGATAAATTTTATGCGCACGCGACCTCATTATTTTGAAAAATAATCTTTTCAATAAAATTGTGATATTTTATCTATGTTAGAAATTTTAAATGCTGTAAATTCTTAAAAATAAATTTATTTATTTTTCTTGTCTATTGTTAGAAAATTTTAGATACTGTAAAATAATTAGAAATAAATGTGATATTTTTGCTGTTAGTAAAATTGTGAGATTTCTTTCTACTGTTTTTGAATATTTAGACATTGTAAATTTCATGTGTAAATGGCTGCCTTATTATTTGAAAATTGATATTTTTACAATTGATTATAGCATTGTTGTGAAATGTTTATTTACGAATTGACATCTCATAAATTGTGATAATTCTGTATTCTTGAAATTCTATAAGATTTTTTGTATACAAATTAAATTTGCAATTATGCTAGAATGTCTTTACAAACTGCTACCTTTATAAATTTGAGCCCAAAATATCTGATTGGTTATTTTTGAAATGTTATTGGAAGTGACTGTTATTAGTGGTTTTAGTAAAATTCATATTAATGATTTCAGTGATATGTTTAGTACATGATATTGCTGCTTTCGAATGTTTAAAGAGATTTAGAAATACTTTAAGTATGCAAGTGGACTCATCCGTTTCATCGGTGAGGTATAAGTGGACCTATCCGGGACACCGGTAGGGATTAAGTGGACTCGTCCGGTACGCCGGTGAGGTATAAGTGGACCTGCAGAGATTAAGTGGACCTATCTACGACATCGATAGGGATTAAGTGGACCCATCAGGACGCTGATGGGGTATATAGGTGGCCTACTTGGGACGCCAGTAGGGTAATTTGTGAAATCTTTTGAATTATGCACTGCCGTTAAAATGTTATTTGCATTTCAATTATTCGGATTATACTTATTATACATTTTTTAAAGTGAAACTGTTAATGCATTTCTGTTAATAGATCTCCTTTTTGAAGGTATTGATAGCTTTCAACCATGATTATTTTTAGTATTATGATGATCACTTACTGAGTAGCCAAACTCATCAAACTATGGTAAACAATTTTCAGGATAACTGCAGTTTCAGTTTGAGTGCTCGTCAGGATCAACATTGGAAGATATTATAGTTGGGCCTAAGCTTTCTTTTGTTACTATGTAGGAATTCTCCACTGTAAATTTGTCCTATCAAGAGATGTATATATGTTTTGACTGTCACATCTCAGGAATATCTGTATTGTAAATTCTTGGGGTGTGACAAGCCGTCTCCTACTGCTAGGATGGCCCCTCTTCAGCTCTTGGGGGTTCATCCTCTTTTATTATCACGACCTCTACCTGGTTTTCTCTTTCCTAGGCAGGCATGACTACTGTCAGAATTCCAACGGCCCTTGCTTCCTTCGTCGCCTTGTCAGGGCCACCCTCATCTGGACCTGCCTCATTAGCCCCTGATCACTTCCATCGGGACTGAGCCCTCCCCTTCAGCCACAACTGAGCCAGTAGGCTTTGAGGCACTAGCTTGAACCTCTGAAGGGCCAGGAGAAAGCTCAAGTGAAGGAGAAGGTGAAGCCACAAGAGCAGAAGGTGATGGGGAAATGGTAGGAGACGCACAACCTTCCGAAGTAGCTGAGAGCGAGGAACCATCTCCTAGCTCACGAACCATGCGGACCTTACACCCTTTGCGCCAGGAGGCCTTGATTGCCTTCTGGGCTGGGGCATGAGGAGTTGTTGAGCCAGTCTGCTTTTCTCCTTTCCTTTCACTGGCTCGGGTGCGGAAGCTTGCTTTTTCTTCTTTGTCAGCACTGACGTAGCAGCTTGCTTTTTATTCTTTGTGGGCTTGGGCATAGTAGACTATTTTTTCTTCTTCACCGCCAGCTCGGGTGTATAAACCTGCTTTTTCTTCTTCCTTTTCACTGGATTGGGTGCAGCAGCTCTCTTTCTCTTCTTCCCTTTCGTCTGCTCAGATGCAGCGCCCTTCCAGGTGCCAGACTTGGAAGAACTGGTGGCTAACTTGCTATGAGTGCCGCACCCTATCGGCCTATTCAAATCTTGGACCGGATGTCCCTCATGCCTAGGGACTTTTCGACCTTCCTTCCATTTGAAGATAGCAGAGAGGTGATAAAAAATACTCTTTGTATCCTTCTCCATGTTGAGAAACCTCAGCAAGGACTCATCCACCATAGTCTGGCAAGGCTTCCTCATGACATGCCAGTCATGCGAGAAGCCCAGGGTAAAAATCTCGCCTAAGTGAGGGCATCTTTTGCTGCTTCGTAACTTAGCTCCAACAGCTGCCCTCCCCTTTTCAAGGGCGTTCTGTGTCCCAATACCCCTGGTTCGTGATCCTCCACTAGTGCTCGTGGGCTTTGGTGGCTCGTACCTTCTTAGCACATACATATTGACCTTGATGGCCTCTAAGCATGTTGCCCAAGCAGTGTAGATGTGCCTCAGGAGCCAAATCTCCCTAAGGGTCCTCAACTCGTCCTTTTTCCAGCGGGCTGCCCTGCTATGCTTCTTCTCAAAAAGTACGGAGAATGGGCACCGTTGATCCAGCCCATGCTACCAGGCGAACCGATGAGGGAAGTAGCCCTCAAGCTTCGCACCATGGACATTGCGATAGGCAAGAACTCCACCTCTCACACTCTACATAAACATCAATTCTTTTAGGCTGGTGAAGTCACTATGTAGATGGTGGCCCATCTTGTCCACATACTCGCGATCTCTGAGACCTCCAACTAGGAACGCCCCCCAGGTCATGTGGAGGTGGTCATTGAAGAACAAGCTGCGTGCATTGCAAGGGGTATGTAAAACTACCCTCTACCCGGCAATCTTCAGCCGAAATGGGCACATGTTGTTCTCTACCGCTCAGGTTCTGAGATATGTATATGGAAAATAAGCCCCAAGCTAGCCATACACGTAGTGGACTGAAAAAGCAGTCTTGAAATCTCTTGGGAAGGCCTCTCCGTCTTCTATGTCATTCCCTCCTTCCTCCCCTATCTACGGTCTTCCTTTGGAAATGGCTCATAGGCCATGATGAATACTGCATAGAACAGGCTGTGCTAGCACGTACTCCTTCCCCCATGCCATGTCACCGGCCATCTAGAATGTGCCCGGACGAATGACGTCTGCCCCTCCTGGCAGGGTAAATTTGCATAAGAAGAGCACTTAGTAGGCTGCCATGAAGATGTGCTCGTTCTCCTTTCGCAACATGAAAATGGGCAGAGTTTCCTTCTCTTCTTTTCTCGGTGACGGACCCAGTTCATCTGTATAGATGCCATAGAAGAACCTCACCCATTTTCTGAAAGTTACTCGCCCACTTTTGAGGTCATCATAGAGTTGCTGGTAGATCACGAACAATTCTTGAAGCCTAGCAGTGGGGCTTCTTTACTTATCTTCTCCCCCTCAAAAATGACTAAGTTTGGAGGAATAAAGTTGCCCAAGAGAGGCAGCCCACCAATGAAGTGCAAGTCCATCAGCGGAATCCCTGCCTCTTTGTGACCAAGTAGCCATGAGTTGCTAGCATGGCTCCATGTCTCGAACAACACTTTGACCGTGTTTGAGCAACGGTCATAGTAGCCTGCTGTGCACTGAAGGAGGACGGTAAAAAGGCCTGTCTCAAAGTATCCCTGAAATGCCGCAACACTTTCATGGTCCATGAGGAGTACCCCTTTAGGTACTGGTGTCCCCTTGTACCCGCAGGCTAGAAAATGACCATTTCATGCCCGGGTTTCCACCATCCGCTTGCCTAGAGTTGGCAAGCTCGCATTAGAGGCTATATTGCCGTGCAGGCAATGTAGAAGGCCTACCCCCTCCTCTATACTCACATTTCCATCATTATCGTTCCTTGTCACCAGCTGAACAGGGGCGCACTCAAAGGTGACGCTCAAAGGCCACCTTGGTGCACACAAGGCTTCAGTGAGCCATAATGACTCACCTCTCACCAAGCTCTCACTGGTGAATGTATCAATACCAAGTTCCCTTCTCGCGAGTGGTTCTTCACATTTGGAATGGCCCCCAAAGACTCGTCCATTAGAGAAAAAGCAAAGGACGCTAGGAGGCTACAAAGAAACTACGTTCACCTGAGTACTATCACCGTCTGCTCACTAAGATGCTATCGTCGTCTGCCACCAAAAGGGGATCACCGCCTTGCAATCAACCGAGGGTTATCACCATCAAATGACTAAGGCGTATTAATGCCTCACTTCAACTATCAGCACATGTCACATGTGCGTCCCTTGAAATCTGGGCATGCTACCAGACACTTGCGACGCAGCCTGTCACCGCGCGTGCGAAGGATGACCGTTCTCCGTTCCATGACCTTTCGTCTCTTCGATCGTTACGGTCCCCCCGACCCTTCGGGTTCCCACTAGAGTTTCTCCTCCTCGTCAGGAATCCATCCCCGTCCATCGAGAAAACCCTGCCCTGCCTTTCACTCGCTGCCAAAATTAGTGGAAAACCCCTTGAATTCCCAGATGGCTTCCCTGAGACCCTGCAGATATCCCTTTTCCTTGCTCTTCCCACTTCAACGAGTTCACCACTAACTCACCAAAATTCGGATGAGCTCCCGGTGAGCCCACTACAGTTCTCCCTTCGTCTCCTCAGTTAACTAGAGGACCTACAGAGCCTCTGAACTCTCTGCAATCTCCCCTTCAGTAGTAGAATGACCGGAGAAGCGTTCAAACCCCGGTAGGGCACCTTTGCAAATCCTGCCAAGGCCCCGAGAAGCCTCGTTCCTTGCTTAGAAAGTCTCAGTACTTCCTAAAAACAATCATAGCACGAAGCTTTGCAACCTCCTGAAGCTCGTCAGAAAAGCTCCAAACCGCCTGTTTCTGCAAATTTTGGCCAGGAAGTTCTTGCCGGAAAACCTTTGCCAAAGGCTTTGACCTTGCCTCTCTAAAAACCCAACTACTGTTTTACCTTTCGGTAAAATAGTAAAGTGGGTTTTTTCCCCCTTTTATACCCAGCAGTGCCGTAAATGGCCCTCGACAAACATGAAATGACGCTCCAATCCCCAGTTCTTGGCGACAATAAGACCAGGCCGGGGCGAGTCAAGCCCGAGACATGAGAGGGCTATCGTAGCGTGCCTTCGTCAAGGTCCATCGCCTCGTGCCCTCATCAAAGGGTCATCGCCAGGTGCCTTCGTCAAGGGCCATAGCCGTGCACCTCGTCGAAAGAATTATCGTCTTGAGTTTTGCCAAGGGCCACTATCACACGCTTCACCAAGGGGCCTAAGGCCGCGTGCACCATCCGGCACTTAGTGCCATGCGCACGCCATGGAACTCTAACTTGGACCATCATCTTGTACTCTCAGAAAGTTCATCCCCTGCACCACAGCCTAACTCCTCGGGGAGTTCAGCCTCTGGTGACAGCTTTATTCCCCATGGAGTCAAATTCCCTCACCACGCCATGGTCCAATGCATAAACTGCACGGTCCAAACTAGATGACCTTTAAACTGTAGCGAAGGTCTAGTTGCATGACTTTAAACTACATAGTCCTTGTCTCACGAATGAAAACTGTACGACCACTGTCCATGCTGCATGACCTTAAACTACACAACCACGGTCCAAACTACATGACGTTACACTGTAGTGGTGGTCTAATTGTACGACCTTACTGCATAGTCTTTGTTGCATGACTCAATACAGTATGACCACGGTTCGAACTATATGACCTTAAACTGTAGCGAAGGTCTCGTTGCACGACATTAAACTACATGGTCCTTGTCTCATGACTCAAAAGAGTACAACAACGGTCCATGCTGCATGACCTTAAACTGCATAGCCATGGTCCAAACTATATGACCTTAAACTGTAGCAAGGGTCTAATTGCATGACCTTAAACTGCACGGTCCTAGCCTCATGACTTTAAACTGCATAGCTATGGTCAGAGCTACAAGACCCTAAAACTGTAACGCACGGCACGACAAAGGGTCCATACACACAACTCCAATCGAGAGATAGAACACCTCCTCACTGAAAGGGTATTTCATAAACATCCCTAGTGGAGTTAACTGTGTGCAAGAGTCATACCTAGCTCTTTAATCCCTAATGGGTTGTTTCACTACAATATCCCAGTAAGAGTCACGTCTTACTACGACCCACTATCTCCAGGGAGTTTAGGGTCCTTCTTAGCCACTCAACACTCATGCGGTTCATTTGCTCTCTGGTCTATCATCCTCAGCAGAGTCACATGCATGTCATTGCTCATTTGCTCCAAGAGGTCACATTGGACCTCCTAATACCTGGGGAGGTCACGCCCATCAGCCACTCCTTGAGTGTTGCCATCTCTATCGAGACCTCTCACTTATGTGTAGCCTTAACTATCTCTATCCCTAAGGAGTCAGATTGCAATCCACAACCTATCCCCCATATAGCTTTACTTACATGACGACCCGCACATTGGTCCATACTGCATGACCTTAAACTGCACAGCCATGGTCTGTGCTGCATGACCTTAAACTCTATAGCCATGGTCCAAACTATATGACCTTAAACTATAGCGGAGGTCTGATTGCACGACCTTAAACTGCATGGTTCTAGTTGCATGACTTTAAACTACAAGATCACGGTCCAACTGTTACCCTAAACTATAGTGCACATCCTGGCCGCATGACGTTAAATTGCTTTGCACGCCCCCACATACGTGCACATACCTTTTATGTACATCGTCACGCACATCTTCCCTAACCGACCCATTTGTGTGTGCATACCACCTCCATTTCCTCCTCGGTGAGTCTACATACGTGCACACACCATTTACGTGCATCTTCACGCATGCCTTCCTTAGCGAGCCCATTCGTGTGCGCGCATAACCTTCACCATCATGATCATTGTTTCCTCTAGTGAGTCTTACCCGTACTCACCAAACGGTGAACCCTTCCGCAAGCCATGCTTGTGTTCAGCTAGTGGGTCACCATTGTTCACGCACCACCATCTATCCATCATTAACTCTTCACAAGGCAACTTCATGCCATCTTTCCAAGTTAGTCAAAGTCATCACTAAAGTCACTCTATGTCCTCAACAAATTTCCATTCACCGCCACTATGGTCCAGCTGTATGACTCTAAACTATAGTTCACGTCCTAGTTGCATTACATTAAAAGGCTTCGCATAGGTCTCGAAGGTAGGACTCTAAATACCTCTTCACATGAAAAAAAAAATTGGCATGGTGTACAACTGACAAGGCATGAGGAAAAATGACAGACCGACATGGTCATGAAACTATGAGTACGAGAGTTCCTTGAAAACAAAATCCAAGCATGGGGAAAACCCCAAAAGGGAATCGTGAGTAAAAATGGATGAAAATGGTGGAAATGACCAAAGGTCATGGGTAAAAGAGGCCTGAAAGAGCAGAATTTGGTGAAAACTGTCTTCACGGTGCCACTGCCCCTGTTTAAGTGAAAATCTACAAAAGGGTGCTTGAACCGACAAGACAGGCTGACGCATGACCATCGCCTCAGCAGACATTCAATCTCCAAACAGTCACAATCCTGGCTAATGAGGCTTGCCTAAAATCCTCAAAAGCGAGCATCCAATCGCAACACCACATGGCTCATCAACAGGTGAAAGCTCCATAAGATCCCCCACGTTTCAACATGGCTCATCAGGGAGTGAGAGCCGCATAAGATCTCCCAACTATCATGGCTCATCAGGGGGTGAGAGTCGCATAAGATCCCCCACGTTTCAACATGGCTCATCAGGGAGTGAGAGCCGCATAAGATCTCCCAACCATCATAGTTCTTCAGGGGGTGAGAGCAGTATAAGATCCCCCATGTTTCAACATGGCCCATCAGGGAGTGAGAGCTTCATAAGCTCTCCCAACCATCATGGCTCATTAGGGGGTGAGAATCGCATAAGATCCCCAACATTTTAACATGTCTCATCAGAGAGTGAAAGCCTCATAAGATCTCCCAACCATCATTGCTCATCAGGGGGTGAGAGTCGCATAAGATCCCCAACGCTTCAACATGGCTCATCAGAGAGTGAAAGCTGTATAAGATCTCCCCAGTTCAACAACAATAAGAGTCCTTGAGGATGAGGATAATGACCAAATGATCCCTTCAGAAATGCTAAGGACCATCACGAAGGCAAGAAACTATTGAAGCGAGGGTCTAACTGGCCATAGGCTTCAGGGTACGTCTCTCCAAAAACCCCTAACCTACCTAAGACTAGACTTTCGGGATAGGTCAGAAGCCCTTGACTGGTCCCCACTAGACGGGACCTACTAAGTTACCCTAAGCATCAAAAGCAAACCTGTTGTAACAGCGAACACTGCCGACCAAAGTTTGATAGCATTTGGCCTTTAGAAAAGGCTAGGTAGTCCCTAGAGGGTGAGGAATTCGACAAGATCCCTCAAAACATCCTGAATGATTGCACTTATTGATTCTCTCGAAGCACAACATTCGGTGGGGCATGCTGTTGGAAGGTATTTTTCATCAACATGGGGCCCCCGCTCAATAAAGCCTAGCAAACTGTGAAAATTTTAGCAGTCTTAGAATAGCCCTAGAATCGACCAAGATCTTCATAAGGTCTCTCAAAAGTCTCTTGCAAAATTTTGTCATAGTCTGACATGTCTAAGGAAGTACAGACTGAGAAACAGTTCTAATAGAATCGACCTTTAACACCCTGAAATAGCCCCTATAACTAGAGCCACATTTCATTGTCTCAAATCACTGTGGGACCACCACCATTAGATCCGGCACGCTTGAAAAACCCCTAGGGTCAAATTTTAGCCTGAACGACTAGTGAATTTTGACGCTCATATCTCACCCATCCCAACTCAGATCGCTCTCAAACTTGGTGACCATGTTCGTCTAGTCAAGACGAGCTTTTCGATATGTGGCACGCCCCGTGACGACATCCGAGAGTGAAGAAAATTTAGAGAGAAGTTGCTGATCTGTGAAGTAAGTGCAGGAAATTTTGCAGCATCATGCCTTGCTCGAGGAGCCAGATCGCACCGCTCACAAGCCCAATTGTCGCAAGACCAATTCCATCATGTGCGTAAGGTCTCAGGCTATCACTGACCCAAACCCCAAACATGATGAATGGTTGGATTCTACACACAAAGCCGACAAAGCGACTACAAATTCTATCGTCGAAATTTCAGATTCCAGCCAAAATTCCAAAGTTGCAAAATCTTAATTCAAGCAAGGAATCGACCTGCGGTTGTTGCCCCACGATCATAACATCATGTTCAGTGTAAGACATCATGGAACAAGTACACTATCGATCCGAAGTTTCAAGATCTATTTAAATTTCAAGTCACATGATTGTGCACTAAAAACACGATCCATGGCTCGAAGTTGGTATCAAATCGATCGTCATGCTGAGCCTTACAAAAATACAATCATCATACGATCAACCAGCCATCAGAACGACCCCGGATCAGCCATGCAAGACCACGTAAGTTTTAAAGCAACACATAGACTGTTTTAGAATTCCATGAATTGTTAGGAAGAGGCAAATCTATCATTTTGCACCCTATTTTCTAATTTCTTTTAATTCAATTTAATCTTAATTTCATCAATTAGGGTTACTTTTGATCATTCACCCATCTTTGGCGTAAATTCTATATATACGTACCAGCATTGTAAGCACAAGAGGACTCAACCTTTCACAAAAGAGAGAGTTTTTACTTAATACAAGTTTCTCTTTCTTCTCATTGTTGGGTCACGTTTGAGAGAGAGAGTGAGGTAAGAGAAACTTTTGACCAGTACCACTAAGTTCGAGGTAAATCTTCTTGCTCTTCTTTTCCTTTTCCTCTTCCATCTCTATTCATTCCTCTCTTCTCTCTCTTCTCCATTTTAGTTCCTCGTAGGGGTCATGCACGACAGTGGTAGTGTCGTGCATGCCTCCCCTGAGGTCACACAGGTCGCGCATAGTGATGGCAGCATCGTGCGCGACTCTCCTCCTTCTTTTCTTCTATCTATTTTGTCTAGCAGAGCCTGTAGATGGTGCTACCCATCACCATCCACAGACGTAGCTTGGACATCTTACTGACAAACTCAGATGGTGCAACCCATTGCCGCTCGTATGGGTCCTTCCCTGTTGTGTGTCTGTTGTTTATATGCCTCAACAATGTCGACCGCCGTCTGTGCGCTTCCTTCACGTGTTTTGGAGTTCATCGCCGTCCTTCCTGTGTCCCACGCCTATCACTATGTGCCTCGTGAGGATTACCGCTGCGCACTTCACGAATGACCATCGCTGCACTCTTCATCAAAAACTATCGCTGCCCGCACGATGGCGTGTTGTTTTCTTATGTTGCCAACGGCGATGCCTAGGGTCTTCCATAGTTCATTTCTCACTTTCTAGCCATGTGTAGTAGTGTCGAGTGTCGCCCAAGGGCCACGCCACTACTACTCCACGGTCGTGAGCGGCAACACCTAACGTCATCGGGACCTCATCTCTTTGTTTTCTCTTCTCTTCTTTTCATCTTCTCGCTTGATTGAGGGTAGACTTAGCCTAGCACTATCATAATGGTCTCAATTTCGAGTAGCATTGCTGTCGTGCTGGTTTTAAGAACCATGCCCGTCTTGCTACAACTTCAAGTCGATGACTTCCTCGCTGCAATGCTAGACTCGTCTCTTCGTAAAGTGTTCTTCCATTTTCTATTTGTATTTGAGCCTTACGCTTCATCACCCTCTCGTGTGAACATACGTTGCTCTAAGATAAGGGAGGGTCTCTTTACTCACTTGTCTTACAGATTAACCATAGAAGTGTTTTACAAAAAACAAGAGGAATGCAAGTCAAGGGAGGTGATTTTGAACTAGCTAAAGTAGTTGGGGACTTTCTTCATGATCTAAGAGGACACCCATGCGAGCCAGCCCAAGTAAGTCTCGAACCCACCTTCAATTCCTCTCTCATCAGTTGGTCTACCTACCCTTGCTCTCGAGCAAGGTTTTAAAAGAGCGATCTCAAATCCTGGGTTTGTCAGAACCCCGAGATATGTGCCGTTAGATCATCCAGATTTGGAGGGTTAGATTAAGGCACCAAACCAACCAGCAGTGGGCATTTCCATTAGACGACGCTTATCATGGTCAAATTTTGTGAGCATGTTCATCTCGTCCAGACAAGCGTTTTGATATGTGGTACGCCTCGTGATGATGCTCAAGCAGGGAGAAAAACTAGAGAGAAGTTCATGATTTGTGAAGAAAGTTGGAAAAATTCAGCAGTAAAACACCGCACTCCTACGGCCAAATCACAACGCTCGCATGCCCGATCGACATGAAACCAATTGCAATATGTGTAAGGTTCGTGGCTATCTCTAGTTTGAACCTCGCTTACGATGAAAAATTGAATTTCACAGACGAAGGCAGGAACTCGTCAAATGAATTGAAGTTGACTCTCTAAGTGGTTTGCTTCTTCTTCATGATGAGGGTGCTGCTTTGATAGGTTTGCTTCTTCGTATTGAGTTCGTGGCTGTGTCTTGGACAAAGAGAGTGAAACGAGAAGAAAAGGATTAGTATCTTTTGGTAAGGTAACTTTCTCTCTCCTCCTCTCTTTCTCTTTCCTCTTCTTCCTCTTTCTTTCTTCTCCCCTTCAATAAGGTAAGTTTCTCTCTCCTCCCCTTTTCTCTCTCCTCGTCTTCCTCTTTCTCTCTCCACCCCTCTCTTCTCGTCCCTATATCTCTTTCTCTCGCTTCTTCTCATCTCTATCTCTCTTTCTCTCTCTTCTTCTCATCTCTATCTTGACCAGCGTCAGCTGTGCTCCTAACTCCTAGTGTCGGCTGTGTCTTTCAAAGGCCAGTGCCAATTGTGTCCCCAACTCCTAACGTCCGTTGTGCTCTCAACTCCTAACATCGATTACCTTTTTTTATGAACAACGCCAACCGTGTCAACGTTAACAATGCTTCTAATCCTTAGTGCCGACGAGAATCAGGGTTCAAGCCTCTCCCAAAGAAGAGGGGGATCATAATTGTCGTAGCAGCAAAGTAGTGGGTACGGGTTACAGCTAAAGTTGGTCACCTCGATAAACTGAAGTACCCTACTCGTCGCTTCCCAACTTTAAGTGAAAATCCACAAAGGACGCTTGGACTAATAAGTAGGTTGATGCAGTGTTCGCCTCAATAGGCAGCTTCAGGCCACACTAAAAAAAACAATCCCCGGTGTCACAATATCAAGGCCCCAAAAATATGAGCCTCAAGGAAAAAATTCGGACAGCCTGAGCTTAGTTGCAAAAAAGGACTCGAAGGATAGAATATTCACCAAGAAACCAAGACAAGTCTCATGAAGAAGAGCATCATTCCCAAGAGGTTACAAATGTACTCCAAGATGCCAGAGGCGTCTTGAGAAGGCTAAGTCAGCCATGACTTTGGACCTGCTAAGTAATGACCTGCACAATAGTGGGTAGGTGTTATACTCAGAGCTGGTCACCTTGATAAATTGAGGTACCCTACCCGCCAAGGAACAATTAGTGTACAATGCAGACAAGCACTGACAAAAGGCTCTTCAGCAGAACAAACAAACAAGAAAGTCATTCTAACAATCTAAAGATTCCCACAAAGGTAAGAAACTGACAAAGCCTGGGCCAAACCTGCTAGAGATTTCTGGGTGATGCCTCGTCATGAGGCTGCCTTGCCAAACAAAGACAAATGGGAACAATGCCCTTTGACATGACACTTAATTACCAAACGAGCCTGATTCTGACTGACGAAGTCCGTAAAAAATCCTCAGCTTAAGAATCAGAATTGTCCACACGAGGGTGATGACTTCTATAAGATCCCTCAAAAAGGTCTCTTCTCCCCCTAAAGTCTCCACGGACAGACCCACAAACAACGCATCCTTACGTCTGAGCATCCTAATTGCACCATTACGTGAGTCTCCTCAACTTTCACGTGGTGTTGTGGCTAGGAAGCAAAAAGTAATAATGCTGAACAAAATTTTTCCAATGTTATTCTTCTCGCTTCTCTCAAAGCACAACATTTGTTGGGGCAAGCTGTTTGAACACATTTTTCAGTACCTTGGTCCCTGATGCAAACTAAAGAGGAAGCAGTTCAATAAAAGCTTGACAAAAATAGTGGAAATTTTAACAGTCTCATAATGGCCCCAGAATGGAGATATGAGATGAGAAGAAGAGATAGAAAGAGAGATATAGATGAGAAGATGAGAGAGACAGAGAGATAGAGATGAGAAGAAGAGAGAGAAAGAGAGATAGAGAAGAGAAAAAGAGAGAGAAATAGAGATAGAGATGAGAAGAAGAGAGAGAAAGAGAGATAGATATGAGAAGAAGAGAGATAGATGTGAGAAGAAGAGAGAGAGCTGAGAAGAAGAGAGAGATAGATGAGAAGAAGAGAGAGAGATGAGAAGAAGAGAGAGATAGATGAGAAGAAGAGAGAGATAAAGATGAGAAGAAGAGAAAGAAAGAGAGATAGAGATGAGAAGAAGAGAAAGAAAGAGAGATAGAGATGAGAAGAAGAGAGAGAAAGAGAGATAGAGATGAGAAGAAGAGAAAGAAAGAGAGATAGAGATGAGAAGAAGAGAGAGAGAAAGGGATGAGAAGAGGTGAGGAGAGAAAAAGAAGAAGAAGAGGAGAGAGAAATAGGAAGAAGAGGAGAGAGAAACTGAGGAGAAGAGAGAAAGTCACCTTATCGAAGGACATCATCCTTTTTTTTCTCTCTCCTCTCTCTCTCTCCAAGACGTACCCACGAACTCAAGAAACAATTGGTGCACAATGTAGACGAGCACCGACAAAAGGCTCTTCAACAAAACAACCAAACAAGAAAGTCATTCCGACAAACCAAAGATGCCCACGAAAGAAATAAACTAACAAAGCTAGCGCAAGCTAGTGATGAAGTCATTACGACGGTTACTGTCCCCATGCTCAGTCGCATCACTTTCTTGTTTGTTTGTTCTGCTGAAGCGTCTTTTCTCGACGCTCGTCTACATTGTGCACCAGTTGTTCCTTAGTGAGTAGGGTACCTCAGTTTATCAAGGTGACCTACTCTGGGTATAACCCCTACCCACTACTGTGCAGTTCGTCTCTGTTTCTCTCTGTTCTTCGCATCTCTATCCATCTCTTCTTCTCATCTCTATCTATCTTTTTCTCTACTTCTCATCCCTATCTCTATTTATCACTCTCCTTCTCATCTCTATCTCTCTTTCTCTCTCTTCATCTCTTCTCTATCTCTCTTTCTTTCTCTTTTTTTCCTAACACGGTCGGCGATGCTCAGCGTCATCTATGTCCCATCCTCTATCCCCTTATTTTGACACAGTCGACGAAGCTCAATGTTAATTGTGTCCACTCTCTCTCCCCTCCTTCTCTGCTGGTATACCAATTCCGCTCCTTGGATCACCGTTAGACGTTTAAGAAGGCCAGAATCTGGAGTACATTCCTTGGTGGTTGGTATACCAATTTCGCTTCTAGAATGGTGATGGGGACATGCAGAACCTTTTGCTGGTCTGATGTATAAGTTACCCTTGGTACTAGAAGGTCTACCTCTAGGGCTTCCCTAAGCTCGGGGGCTGCTTCTAGCTAATCATTTCGTTCTGGCAAAGTAGAGGTCTAGGGGGATGCTTTGTCTTTAAGGGAGGATACCATGACCTCGGAGAGGTGGCAAGGTATGCTTGGGTTGATAGGGTCAAGGTGAGGCTCTTGCCCTGTTTTTCCTCTTTCTTGAACATTTTCATGATCATTCGCCCTAGATCCTCAAAGTCATCATGAGACGAAGGTCCTCTCTCTCTCACAGGCTTCCAATCATCATGCTTTGACTTTTCTAATACTGGAAGTTCTGTGAAATAATACTTGGCATCAGCATAGTAAGTCTCAGCTACAGGGAATAGTCTTTTATCAACATAGACCGTGAGTTGCCTTCCATCTTGGCTGTACTTGAAGCATTAGTGGAGTGTAGAAGGAACTACTCCTTGGTCGTGAAGCCACAGACGATCAAGCAGGACATTATATGATGTATCGGTGTCGATCACATAAAATTTAACATAATCGTTGAGATCACCGATCTTGAGGCAAAGGTGAACTGTGCCGGCTGGCTTTTCTCCTGACGGGTTAAACCCTTGCACAGTGATGTGGGTAAGAGTGAGGTTGTCTGAGCCTAATCCCAATGGTGTGAGGATCCTTCCTGGGATCAGGTTGACTGCTAACCCTTCGTCCAGAATGATCCAATTATGAGGGTAGGCATGAAGTACTCCATTCACAAAGAGGGGGCGATTGTGGAATTTACCTTCCAACTGAAGGTCATCTTCAAAAAATGAAATTGCTAGGCACCTACTCAGGATGGCCGGGTCAACCTCAATAGGTTTCACTTCAATCTCGTACACCTTTAGGTTAGAAAGAGCTTGATCTAGAGCCATACAATAGTCTCTAGACAATAGGAGGGCATCATAGATACCTAGAAAGGTTGAAAGCTTTCTCAAGGGCCCAATTACATCGTATTTCACTTTATCCTCGTTATTCTTCTGTGTTCCTGATCCTATCACTAGTGTAGATGGTAGGGTAGGCTTAAGAACAGGCTTTGGTTGGGTTTTGGTTTGCGACACCGGCTGATTTTATTGTTCAGCCGGTGCGCCCTGGGTTGATGAGGAAGTAATAGGAGCTTGTATTAAGGATATAAAGGTTTGAGTTTGAGGTTTGGGGGAAAGCAAAAGATCAAGAAACTTGAGGGCTTTGAGCTTTTAAGGTATGGGCTATAGCTTCTTTCCCAATCTTAGACTCATTTTCCCCACACTGGCTGGTACTTCCATGATTTGCACCATGTGAGAGGCCTTCTTAGAACAGAAGCCTGAACATGACTCAGTCTATGCTCGGGTTGACAAGGCATCGATGGCTATCAAGAATTCATCCGCCTGAGCCAGCATCTCTTTGAGGCGCTCTTGCTGTGGCTGGGTGAGGCTAGTGTCTCCGAACTCTTTGTTTAGAGTGTCGAAGTCTGGGCACCGTCGAGCTGCACCTATGGAGAAAATATAAGAGAAGGGAGGAGAAGAAGAGTTCGAACGTTCTGGGCGGCTTTTTACGTCGTCACCTGAGTTGGACGTGCACATGGGATAGTTTAGGTCTTGCCCGGATTTTGACTATCATCGGGTGCTTTTTGCATCATCACCCATGTTGGGTGAATCTCGAGCTATTGACGACTTGAGGATGTCTGCCTGATTAGACGAAAGGATGAGGCAAGCTGCACCTAGGATAAAGTCATATAAGGTCGGCAGTGGAGGAAGGGGCCTGAGGAATTCTTCCTCAACTGGTGGCAGAAGAGAATGATTGCTTCAGCGGGCTGACCTAGGTGCATGTCGTCTCCTTTGGGATCCTTGAGGGGGTGTCTGAACCACTCTATCAGGCTGACAAGTAGCCCTTGCTTGGTAGACCGCTACATGTTTCAAGAATTTGAATCTACTCTGCCCATGGTAGACTATCCAGGGCTGAGAGGTCTAAGGCTCAGAAGGGTTTGGCATATACTTTGGAGGGGCCGGTAGTGTGGCTTCCTTTGAAACTGGAGCGATAGCCTGGATGCATTCTTGGAGAACCGCACAAATGATGTGGCCCTTCTTGACTATCATAGCTTCGAACCTAGAGGATTCGTTGAGTTTGTGGCGCCCCATACTTTGTTGTATGGGCACCAGAGCTTTTCTGTGCCAGGGGCAAGATGCCTCGGCTGCTTGACAAGCTTGGGAGTGACAAGGCCTTGTTGGAGCATTGCCTTGAAGAGGGCTTGCATAGGGTCTAACTCGGTGCTTCCTTGAGTTCACATCAGGAGGTCTTCTTACTCATGCAGAAGAGGGACTCGAGGGTGTCCTTCTGGGTTACCTTGAAGTTCCTGACACTGCTGCATCTTTTCTGCCAAGAGCTTGTGGAAGTCAGTTCCTTCTCTGACATCATGGCCTTGTATCTAGTGATATGCGCACTAGAGGCTCTCGGTTCCAGGAGAAAGGAACTTGGGCTCTTTGCTGGCTTGGGATTGACGAGCCCTTCTTCAAGCATTATGGTGAAAAATGCATGAAGGATAGCAGGTGCCTCGTCGTCCTCTTGGATCCTAACTATGTGAGAAACCACAGTTGTCCCGAACGCTCTTTTCAACTCTTCGATCTTTATCTGACCCTTGTTGATAAGGGCTTCGATAGTGTAGTTGAGCTTGTAACTGTTGTAAGCGGGGTGGCATTGCCTCCTATGAGAGGCCCAATACTTCTTTTTGAACTCCTTCCCAACCGACTCCACAGTATTGGCCTTCGGCGACAGTATCATGTTCCGTTATAGCAACAATCGAAGTAGTGTAGGCGTCCACTCTGTGTTGAAGGGGTAAACCTTATTCTGGTGTTGGACCTAGTAGTCGTTTCTCCTAGAAATTTTAAGAGGTGGGACGCTGTTGTAGGACTGCTTCTTGCCCCCGGCCAGAGACGCTTGTGCCTTGGAAAGGTCCAGGGTTTGAGGAACTGCGCCTTTGGAGTCGGCCATGGTGATGGCCTCGTAGATTAGTAGCTTTTGGCTGCCCTGACTATCAGAGTGAGAGTTAGAGCTGGTAGGTTGCTGACGAGGGCTGCCGTGATGATTGAATAATCCTTCAATACAAACTACCTTGGAGATGAGCCTTGACATGGAGGGTGGATTGGATGCCTGGACATGTAGAGCGATCTCGGGAAGCATGTTCCGTATGCAGGTCTCAACCGCTTCCTTCTTGATCATGGGAGTGGCATGGAAGGTCACCAACTCTCTCCAGCAGATGATGAACTTGTCAATCGGCTCACCAGGGTCTTGCATCAGGGTGAGGAGTTTGATGGTCTCCACATTCCTTTGAACTTTGTAGAAGCGCTGGTAGAACAACTGCTCGATCTCTTGCCATGTGTGTATTGAGATGGGAGGCAGCCGAGCATACCACTAGAAGGCTGGCCTTTCGAGAATTCGACAAACTGACGAAGGTGGAGTCGTACGTCAGTTGCCTTCTCCCAAGAGTCCACTTGGGACTGAGCAGTATGCTGGTACAGAGACATAGTACCATTGAGCAGGGGAAGCTTCTCCTTATGATAGTTCGGAGGGAAGGGTGGTCTATGTACTAAGGGTACGACTTTTAATAAAGCGGCATCTTTTGCATGCCTGGGACCTTGTTCTTAAGGTTATGGGCCACCATAGTATCTATGTCGGTTTGGGAGACCCCTCGGGAAGTAGCACTGTCTTGGAAGGCTGGTGGAGGAGTTTGCCTTGGAATTGTGTCCATACCAGGAGGGGAATCAATCAAAGAAGGGGACCTGGAGGCCTCTAGGCATTCAATCTTTCCAAGTATGGCTTGCATCATTTCCTCGAATTTGTTCATCCGCTCCTCCTAAGGATCGTCCGGGTCATTGATCACCATGATACAAATTATCTATTCTGGAGAGTCAAAACCTGGACTGCCGAGATCGGAGAGTGGTGCGTGGCAAGTCAGTCTTGAGGGGTTCAGCCTGCCCCGACTGGACCCGAGCCTTGTATTCCGATCTTGTGAGGACAACGATTTAGAGACCATGGCTTCTGAGTATTGACAACCCAGCAATACTCTTGGACTCGGTCAGGCTCTGGAGTTTGGAGAGGGAAAAAGGGGTTACAAGGCAGAAGGTCATCAAAGGTGGAGACCTTGACTACCTTGGAGTCTTCTTTGGTCAGGATCTGAAGACTTCTATCTTGCTTCACCCTGAGACGGCTGTGGACTTCACTCCAAAACCAAGCCTGAGACTTGGACAACCCTTCCTTCTTCTAACACACAAGGGCCGTGTCTATGAGCTGGAACAGGGAGTGGGGTCCAAGGGCGGAAGGCAGCCTAGGTTTTTGCCTTGGAGGTTGGAGGCCTCCGTCTGACATCAGGTTGTTGCCCCGAGTTCCTTTGTGTGGTGCACATGCAAGGCTGACCCAAGGTTGGCTCAAGATAGTACTCTTAGGCAAGACCTTCGAGTACCAAAGCTCAAGGTGTTTGTCTGGTGACGAGAGAGTGCCAGAGGAAGGAGCTAGTTCACAACTCCGTTTGAGTTGAGCTTGGGAAGGAACCTTCCAAGACGGTGCGTGTGCACCTTTAGAGTTAGCCGTCCGGGAGACTTGGTGGTCGACCCGGGCTCGATCAATGAGTTCAACTTGAGGAGGTCGAGACCCACGAGCTTGTGTCTTTGAGTGGTGAAGCAGAAGCCCACCTCTCACAGGGTGAAGCTATGTGTGCTGGGAGGGAGGATGGAGTGATCGACCCTCATGTGCTCGAGGTGGTGTAGATCTAGGGCTACCCCAGGTTGTGGAAAGCAAATGCATGGTGGATGCAAGGTTTGGCCCAAGAATGCCTAGCCTTAGATGCGAGCTCAATGCATAGTGAGGGCTGCCCTGAGGTGCGGCTCAAGTGGATGAACCATGAGCCCTTGGGTGTGTACTAGGAGTTGAGATCTCAGGACCTTCACCTCTATGTACCGACTCTTTAGGTGTGGAGGTTCGAGGTGATGAAAGAGCATAAGGGCTTGCCTTTCAGAGAACCTCAGGAGCAACAACAACTTGCTTGCCTTTCACGAGAGTGATGGGGGAAGCCTTTTAGCGTGCCTTAGCAATATGACTGGCAGTAGACTTGTCAGTGGCAGCGTGTGCGGCAGCAGGTGTGTTACCCATTCAAGGGGCCTTCGTGGAGAGTCCACCAAGGTGAGAAAGAGGGAAGGCAGGGACCTTAAAGTCTCCTCTCGCACCGATCTAGGTGAGAACCTAGGAGCTGGACCGTGAGCCCCGACTTAGGAGGAGGGTGGGGAACGAGGCTTGAGCAGCTCGCTTCCCCGGAACAACCACAAGTGAGAGGATAAGGAAATCCCCGACCCAGATAAACTGGTTGAACACCTAGATGGCGTAGACATAAATGCAGAAAGTAAAAGAGGATACTGTTTAAACAAGTGTGAACTGACTACGGGGTAATAAGTCCCCAGTGGAGTCGTCGAGCTGGTTAGGTGTCTCGATCTCGCCTTCCATATCCAAGTAATCTGGCAGCACGTACCTCGAGTTTCTGATGAAACCGAGGTATGAGATCGCTCTCTCAGAACCTTGCTCGAGAGTAAAGGCAGGGCTACCAACCAATGAGAGAGGAATTTTAGGTGGGGTCGGGACTTACTCGGGCTGGCTCCTGTGGGTACCCTCTTAGATCATGAAGAATGCCCCCCAGCTGGGTTAGCTGATTCGAAATCGCCTCGACCAACAATCCTCTTGTTTTCTTCACAACACTTCTATGGTTAATTGGTACGATAAGTGGGTTAAGGAGACCCACCCTTTTTTTAGGATAACATACGTTCATGTGAGAGCATGATTGTCACGATCCCTCTCCCTGACCCCTACCAAAGGGCGATAGAGTGCAGGATGGTGACCATGGGTCGTGATCATCACTCAGATGGGAGTGGCTCAACGCATGAAAATGCAGAATCAGGAGCAACACATGAAGGAAAACTAGAATAAAACCACTTATCAAACAAAGAACAATTCAAAAGTATAGACATCTCATTCATATCAGTGTTAAAAATTCTGTGCAATTCCTTGAAGGCACTATTGGCCCAAAAATACATAGAATGAGGTACACCACACCTACTGAGACATCCAAAACATACAATGAAAGTCTTCAAAGGGTGGCTTTTTAATCTCTCGACTTCAAGCTTCGAAATCCCCAATGGTCACCGACCTTAAGCACAGGCGTCAACACTCTTCACTCTACAGTTATGAAAATAAGATGGAATGCTAACAGGCCAGTAAGTAGATCTACACCATTGCATTACAACTAGCATGACAATGATAACAAATACTCAACACACATACATGCATATACACATGTATCAAATAAGGTCCCTCAACCTGCTTCTCAACACTCTATTCAGAAGTGTGAGAAATGCAGTTCA